>NC_047655.1:20264070-20568709 GCF_902201215.1 Prunus dulcis | reverse complement strand
TTTTTTTCATTAATATGTGTTTTTGGAGTTAGTTTTGAGTTTGTGTGGGGTTTGGGGTTGAGTAAAGGGGAGAGATTGGAGTTTGGGTTGGATTTGTGGTATAACAATTTTAGGGGAGATTATGCATTCTTTTTTTTGTTGTTGTTGTTATTTGACCATATTTGTTTTTTTTGTAGGTAATCATCGAGACTTTGATGGCTAAAGTTGAGGATTAGGAAGCTATCAAAACATATTATCCACCACTACCACCACAATATGCTTGTATTAGGATTTTATTATTGTACTTTGTTAATTCATGTGTACATTTTGAATATTATATATATATAAATATTTATTGGATAATTTGATCACTATTTTTCATATGTAATTTTATTTTGAATATGTCAATTTAAATTAAAGTAATTAAGAAAAATCTTACAATTAAATTAAATTTAAAAAGTAAAAATTTGAAAAAATTACTATAATTAAATTAATATCAATTTAAATTAAAGTGATTTAAAAAATATCATACAATTAAATTATATTTAAAAAGTAAAAATTTGAATAAATTAATATTAAAGAAATAATAATAAAAAGTAAAAATTAGTTTATTTTAATTAAAAAAATTTAAAACACAAAAAAATATTTCGTCGCGCAAATATTTGCGCGACGTTATGTTCGTCGCGCAAAACTCTAAAAATGTGGGCGGGTACCAAAAATGGAACGCGTGAATTTTTTATTTTTTAAATTTTTTTGAGACTTTGCACGACCAATGTTTTTTGTCGCTCAAACCTTTGCGCGACCAATGTGTTTCGTCGGGCAAAGTTTTGAGGGACCAATATTTTTTCGTCGCGCAAAGTTTCTTTGCGCGACCAATATTTTTTCGTCGCGCAAAGTCACTTTGCGCGACCAATGAAAAAACTTGGTCGCGCAAAGTCTTTCTTCACGATCTTTGCGCGACGGATTCTGCGCGATGAAGTTTTTGTCGCGTTAAAATTTGTGCGACTACAATGTATTTTGCGCGACGAAATTCTCTTCGTCGCGCAAAGTGTAAAATGTAGTAGTGACTACTTATTTTAAAAAATATATAAAAAAAGATCCTTCTATTTGCATTAGTTTGTACTTTATAGATATTAATTTGCTGGTTTCAAGATATATATTTTTTAGATTTACATGTTTTAAAATATATTATTTTTATTCAATATTATGCTAAAATTATATGTATAATACGTGAATTTTGTGTGTATTGTTGAAAATTTTGTAAAAAATCAAGTGTATTAAACAATAAAAATATGTATATATGTGTATAATACAAGTATTAAACGTGAAAATGCTAAATTTTTTATACGGTTAATAACTCTTGAAAAGTAAAAACTCAAAAGATGACAATAGAGACTCGGGTAATTGCCTAATAGCAATGGATAATGCTCTAAACTATCGACAAACAAAAATCGGGGAAAAACATGTTTTTTTTTTTTTTAAAGATCACAGTCTCTATGTGAAGAGTATAGCCGCCTGGCAATACTGTTTAAAAATAAAAAAACAAAAAAAGACCCCAGTAAAGCCGCGCGGCTATACTCTTTTTTAAAAAATCCCAAGTATAGCCGTACGGCTATACTTTTTTTTTTTTTTTTTAAAAAAAAGAGGACCTGCCTAGCACTCAACTAGGGATTCGGCGCCACGTGTCAAAACTGTAAAGCCGGAGCGGCGATACTATTTTTTATAATTAAAAAAGTTGTATAGCCGCACGGCTATACTATTAAAAACGAAAAACAAAAACAAAACGACCCCAGTAAAAACTTAAAGAGGACCGGCCAGCGCTAATGCCCAACTAGCGGTTTGGCGCCACGTGTCAAAACAGTATAGTCGCCCGGCTATGCCCTCTAAGTATATTATATTTAAATGGATATAGCAGCATGACGATACTCTTTACATAGATACTGTAATCTTTTTTCAAAAAGGGTAGAGTCACAGCACCTCTCAGTTGTGACAATGTTGCAGCACCTCTCCATTGTGATAATGCTCTCACACTTCCTTTGTCATTCTCATCTTTCTTAGCTTGTATGACAAGTTGTTCAGCTCTCTTTTCCCCCATCCCAGATGAACCCGTAGGTTTAGTGGTTTCGACTGGGACGACATTCCTTTCAGTAGTAAGTAAGTACACATCACTAATAGGGTCTAGTTACTATGATATAGAATTCATCCATATATCACAACACAAGATAGAAATAAAAGATTGAGTAAAATATAGAGTGATCGCATTCGGAGAAAACTTAACTTAATCAAACTGCTTAGACCCTTTCCTGCCAGCTAAGTATAGTATGTTTAGCTATGTATTATAAACTATCAATTAGCATATGGTAAGAAATTCAACACAATTTTTTTTTTGTATTCTAAAAGCAAAGGTTAAATACATGAGTTTATTAAAAAAAAAAAAAAGGATAGAATCATTTACCTTCCTGTCAGCTCCGAAAATGTTCCATACTTTTTCCATGTCAGTCTATAGAGAGGCAAACGATGTGAGGACTACTAATTTAGATACATAACAAGATATAATACAATAACTCTTCTATACACAGCTGCACCTGCATGACGAATGATAATTACAATGTGGAGAAAATTAACACATGAGGAAGCAGTTAACACATAGATAATTAAAATAAATTTGTTTTATGAGGTAAACCGTTTATGTTTTACCCAGAAAACATATCGATCAGGTAAGCATTCAAGCAGAGATGTACCCTATCAATCACATAAAAACCAAAATTTATTCATCTTTAACATCCGTACGTTGCTCTTATATATGGTTAAATGAGGGAATCTCTCCCTCACTCTACGAGGGAGAGATTCCCTCATGTAATATAATATAGGAACCAATATAGAAACAAATTTTAATTGGATTGTAACTAATGACACACATTTAATTTGAAAATATCTCCAAATGGATGTAGGAATTAATTTGGAAACTTTTTTTAAAATTTAACAATAAATTCAGATTTAACATACCTAATCGGTTTATTTACTTATGAAGTATACGTGATTAATTATCTATTATTTTATTACTTTATAAATATAATAGTATACATACAATTGTTTCAAAAATTGAAAAAATTACGTACCTATTATTTCTTTTACCAAAAATAATGTACCTAGTATGAATTTACTTATTATTTAAATAATATACTCAAATTTTATAAATGCATCTTGGATATAATTTACTAATAATTTCCTATTATGCAATAATATAACTTGTAATTTACCTATTATGGGTATATTGCAGGTATATTAAAGCCAACACATTTATAGGTATATTGTGAAAATAATTTATCTACCTGTATTGGATATATACAAGATATATAGGTAAATTTGCAAGTACAATATTGTATTACATTAGACCAATTTATATAATAGTAAACACCAATTTATAAATAATAAAAAGATGATTAAGTGATTCACTATCCTTGTTGCACACACAAAGCTTTGACTAATGGTATGATCTATACTAAATAGCACATAAAAAGAAAAAGTGATAAACCAACAACATCTTGTTTCAGGCATTCACTGTAAATCAACAATGGTTTTCTAATACAATAGCTACAGAATATTGAGTTCCACCGTCCTCGTTACAATGAAATTTCATCATTTTAGAGCATCAGTAACCTACTTTTTAATTGACTCACTTGTCTAGTTTTATTTCTTTTTATTATAAAAGACGTCAACAGAGGAGATGATTCGAACTTTGACCTTAAAACCCCATGCTATTTTTCACAAGCACACCTTTTCTCTCTTGATAAGACCAGCTTTGAAATGAACTCATCAATATTATTGCTTGAACTTCCACCTTCATCCACTGCCTTTCTAGCCAGTTCTTTCCACGCAAGGGCTTTCCTTTGCATTTCTTTCCCTCTCTCTCCCTCCATTATTTCACTTATGCAATGCTCTACTTCTTCCTGCCTAACCACTCCTTTCTCATCAGCCAAAGCCTTGACCCCAATTTTCCACACATCCATAATAAACTTGGCATTTGTGCTTTGGTCAGTCCATTGTGGCAATGCCACAACTGGCACCCCCAAACTGAAGGCCTCCAAAGTAGAATTCCAACCACAATGTGATATGAAGCACCCAACAGCCTCATTTGCCAAAACCTCAAGCTGGGGGCACCATGAAACCACCAAACCCTTCTCTGATGTCTCCTCCACAAACCCCTTTGGGAGCTTTGCTGCTTCTGCTTCTCTAACCACCCACAAAAACTTGCTTTTGCTCCTCCTCAAACCCCAAGCCAGTTCCTCCATTTGCTCAACTCCAAGTTGTGCTGCGCTACCAAACGCGACGTAAGCAACCGACCCTTTTGGCTGCTCATTTAGCCATTTCATGCAGGCATCATTGTTGGTGTTGAAGAGGCTGACACCATATTGTTTGTCATCCTCAAGTCTCTTGTCCAAGTAATGGGATGGTATGGTTGGTCCAATGGTCTTCAATGGCAGAAACGTAGCCATCCAATCCACCACCTGTGCATATTTTAAGCAAAATATATAAAATAAAATGAAACATCAAAATCATACCTAAACTTAGCTGCATAGAACCCAGTCAGCTTTTTCAACATTTGGAAACTGACCCACAAGCATTTTATAGACAGCAGGGTAAGTCCCCAATTCATACACATAGGATGGCATGTCAGAAGGGACAAGTGGAGGCAACCCAGGAAGCAAAATTTGAGACTGACTAAGAGGAAGTTTGAGTTCACCTTTGTAGACATGGTACAAAATGTTGTTAACAGCACAAGACTGAGGGAAGAAAATAGCCCCAAATATACCAAACTTGTTGGCAACATCTAAAGGTGCAGGAATGCATCATAAACAATGCAATCAACTAGGCACCCTGAGCTTGAAAGCTTCACAAGGAGCTAAGCTAGAGTTTATGAACCCACTTGACAAAGGCTCTCCAAATAGGCCTCTACACTTTGAGCATGTTTAATTCCACCCTGGTCATAACCATCTGAAATGGTCTCTAGGGCATTGTAACTACCAGATCTTATGAATTTTCCATAATTTTGTTGTAGTCAAAAATGGTAGTGACCAGTGTGACTTTGACCCCTTTTTGATGTAAAAGCTTGGAAAATTGGAGCATGGGATTAATATGGCCTTGTTGAGTAGGAAAGGGTAAGACCAAACAATGAGCTTTGTAAGATGAACTTTGTGGAAGATGGGTTTGGTTTGGCCAATTTAGATCTAGATCTGGAGTTAGCCAATTTAGATATAGGTAATCTTCATGCTTTGATTTTTCCACACATTTTCTTGCACATGCACATTGACCTTGGATTAAAGTCATCACTTAAAAAAAAGAGAGGGAGAAGTATACAAGCTAGTTATGACAAGTGCTGTGTTAATTGCCATTATGTTATTCACTAATGTGATCTAAAAATGTGTGATCCTGACATTATCAAAATAGCAATTAGTTTTTAAAACTTTGACATTAAAAAAAAATTGTTTCTGAAACTTAAGATTCATATTGAAGCCAAAGGAAATTACTAAAACACAGCTTTTCCCATGTACTTACTTGTTTTTCCAACTCATAAAATGTGTTGCAGAGAACCCAATCAGCTTTCTGGACATTGGAGAACTGACCCACAACCATTTTAAAGATGGCAGGGTAAGACCCAAAATCATATACAAAAGATGGCATGTCAAAAAGTTTAAGTGGTGGCAACCCAGGAAGTGAAATTTCAGACTGGTCATCAACAACAGGAAGTTTGAACAATCCTTTGTGGACATGGTACAAAATACTGTCCACGGCACAAGATTGAGTGAAGAAAGAAGCCCCAACAATCCCATATTTCTTGGCAACATCTAAACACCAAGGCATCATTGAATCATAAACAATACAATCAACTGGGTATTCTGAGCTTAAAAGCTTCTCAATGAGCTGAGCCAGAGTTTGTGAACCCACTTGCCAGAAGCGCTCCAAGTAGGCCTCTACACTCTCTGCATGGGCTTTCCCTCCTTGGTCATGCCCATCTGAAATGGTCTCTAGGGGAATATAACTGCATCCTGATGTTTTTTGCATTAATTTGTTGTAGGCAAAAATGGTAGAAACAAATGTGACTTTGACCCCTTTGTGATGTAAAAGCTTAGAAAATTGGAGCATGGGATTGATATGGCCTTGTAGGTTGGGATAGGGGAAGACCAAACAGTGAGCTTTAGAGTCTGATCTCTGCCTTTTCTCCATTGAACTAGTTTGTGTGGAATATGGGTTTGGCCAATTTAGCTCTAGATATGGAGGTGGGTTGCAGAGTGGAATTTGTGGTTCCATTTACATGTACATGTACATCCACTACAAAAGTCATCAGTTTGTTTTATCTCCTTTGTCTTTGTTATTTATGCTATCATGTAGTGCATGTGAATGTGGGTAGACGACAAGATTCATATTATTACACATAATACCAGGTTACTATGTTCCAATACCACATAATAATTACTCATATCTTTACTATTTGTTACATATAATCTCACTCACTATTAGAGAGTATTGGGGGTGAGATTAGTTGTCATCGCCAATAAAAGTGATTATTCAAGAACTAGTAAACTCAGCACGAGAAAAATAAACCGTACAAAATCATGCATAAAACATCAAATCCACCTTCAGCCACTATATGTTAATTACAAACTGGTCCTAATCATGTGAAGCATTGATGTGATCTAAAAATGTAATCCTAGCATTACCAAAATAGCAACAACAAAAAATTTGAAACATGAAAATCATATAAAAAAAACCTATAAAGACTGAAAATGACTGAAAAACACAAAACTTTCTCAGGTACTTACTTGTTCTTCCAACTCATAAAATGAGTTGCATAGGACCCAATCAGCTTTGTGAATGTTGGAGAACTGACCCACAACCACTTTATAGATACCAGGGTAAGACCCAGAATCATAGAGAAAAGATGGCATGTCCAAAAATTCAAGTGGTGGCAACCCAGGAAGTGAAATTTCCGACTGGTCATCAACAACAGGAAGTTTGAGCAATCCTTTGTGGACATGGTACAAAATATTGTCAACAGCACAAGATTGAGTTAAGAAAGAGGCCCCAGCAATCCCATATTTCTTGGCAACATCTAAAGACCAGGGCACCATTGAATCATAAACAATGCAGTCAACTGGGAAGCCTGAGTTTGAAAGCTTCTCAATGAGCTGGCCTAGAGTTTTAGGTCCTACTTGCCAGAAGCGCTCTAAGTAGGCATCGATGCCTTCAGCTTCTTCCCTCCAGCCTTGGTCATAGCCATCTGAAATGGTTTCCAGAGCAATGCAGCTGGATCCTGATGATCCATGCATTAATGTGTTGTGGACAAAAATGGTTGTGACCAATGTGACTTTGATTCCTTTGTGATGTAAAAGCTTAGAGAATTGGAGCATGGGATTGACGTGGCCTTGGAGGATTGGAAAGGGCAAGACCAAACAATGAGCTTTGCGGTCTTTTTGTGCTTTCTCCATTGAACTTCTCTTTCTTCTTTTTTTTGGGTTATGGATCTGGAGTTTGGTCAATTTATAATTATGTGGAAGGAATAAAATATCAATAATATCGAAGAAATATTGATGTTATTATTTTTTTTTTAGGTATAGAATATTTGGAATATATCCATACTCATATCGTATAAGTATCGATAATATCATAAAATATCAACCTCAATAATTTCTCTCACACTTCAGCAATATTTACACTAACACCCCCTGAGGTTTCTTGTGTTTTCACAAAACCCCCTCAAGTCTCAAAAATTACACGAACACCTCATGATATTTGAGTTTGTTTTCACAAACCCCTTTTCGTTTGATTGTTTGTCCAAAAATTGATGATTTCATTGGAAAAAAAATTATGCAAATGATAAAACTAACCCCAATGAAGTATATGCAATCTAATTTCAAAGGCCAACTATGGGAGCAAATAAATTTGACAACCAATCAGGAGGCGCCACATGGAAAAGGTGCAAACCCTAAGAATATATTATTCAAATCAAGATTCTGATTTAATAATATATTTAATATGAGAGTTACCTATTTAGGTTGAGGGAATAAATTCCATAAATTCCCTCAATCTACTTATTTCCTTCCATAACTTCCCTCAATCTATTTATTTCCTTCCATAAATTCCCTCAATCCAATTAATCAAGACCCGTCATTTTAAAATGAATGTTATGAGAAAGGAAAATAAATGGAGGACACAAATAAGATAACTCTTCTTCACTCGGAAAAATCCCAAAAATTACTCTCTCTCTCTCTGAAATCAAGTTTAATAATATATTTAATAGGGAAGTTACCTATTTAAGTTGAGGGAATAAATTCCATAAATTCCCTCAATCAAATTATTTAAGAAATGAATAATTCTCTTTAAGGAGAATTATTCCCTCCTTAAATGGAAAAGAATAGGTTACAAAGAGAAGATTCATCCGCGAACATTCTTCCCGGAGGAAATTTGCACAAACATGTTTTTGCTTTCATTGAGAGATTCCAAATATACTTAAAACGAAGCTCTTGAAATTTCAACAAGGAAATCCTTTTCCTTATGACTAAAAATTTCCTCAAGCCACCCAATGGAGAAATTATAGAGTAGTACCGTATTACACGTCAGCTAGTGATACTCCCATTCAAAATATGCCATCTGTCTTTTTTTTTATTTTAACAACTCAAACTTTATTTCACAACTGGACACCTAATTTTTACCCTTTAAAATAAAATTAAGAAAATAAACAATGGAAAGAAGAAAAAAAATAGCCACAGCCCACCCCAACAAGCCTACCCCACACCGCCGCTCTGGTCGATGCCCCCTCCCTCTCTTTTATCTCTCTCTCTCTCTCTCTCTCTCTCTCTCTCTGTTCTGCAATTTTCTCAACCTTTTGGTGACTACCCCAAGATCCATGTATATTTTATCATTGATGAAGGTCTCACTAGCAGATGTAGATGGGAGGTGGGTCTATAACAAACAGGCTACAAGTTGACTAGCATGAAATTGATATGGAAAGGGTTGATTGTTATTGGATCTAATATCTCCATCAGATATTAAGATTCATTGAAAATGATGACGAAATTTCCTGGTTGCAACAATTTATTAGGCTATGGGGATTTGGCTCTCTTACTTGTGTGACTAATGACTGTTGATGGCAGTCGGAAGAAGACGACAGAGGGGTGGCGTGCGGGTAGAATTGCTGGGATATTCTCCTTTCTTTTTTATTTTTCTAATTTATAAAAATTAAGTCCAGTTGTAACAAAGAATAATTAATTTATTTAAAAAAATTACATATGACATATTTTGAATGAGAGTATCACTATCTCACGTAGAAGTACGGTAGCTCTTTATAATTTCTCCACCCAATGGCTATTCCCCGTGAACCTGTCTTTTTTTTTTTTTTTTTCTAAAAACTAGTTGAGGAACTTATGGCTCTCTTCTCTTTTCACGACATGAAATAAACAACAACCAGAAAAATCAAAGTTTCGGATGCAAGGCTTTGGGTATCTACCAAAACCCCAAAAACATTTTGGTGGTCTCGTTGAGAGCCTCGAAATATACTTAAAGCAAAGCTCTCACAATTTTCGATAAGGAGATCCGTTTCCTTTTCATTTATCAAATCCATTTGAAGCATTCAAAACAACCATGGTGAAAAGTATCAGCACGAGGAGCAAGACAGAGATCACAAACTCCATCGCGGCACCAAGTTCCCACGGTACCACCACCGAGACTAGCAATTCTCTTGCCGCAGCCGCTACCTAGCTTGGACGGGTCTTGGAGTAGGTGTTGCCACACCCACCTTTGCCGCTACAACCCTTAAATGTCGCACCTATTCGGGCTTCCGAAGAAGCCATAGGTCGTCATCAACTTGGCTCCACACAATTCTCTCATGCATGCCCAAATAGCCAAGCAAACCTCAATCGCAAGGTTGACGAGTTGACTAGGAGAGTCGAGGATCAAAGAAATTTGGTTGATCGGCTACTTAGGCATATCAACTTGGTTCGAGACTTTGGATCAAGGTCCAATGGTAAAGAAAGAAAGATGGGTGAGCGCATCGGCAGGCAGCTCGAAAGATCCTGAAGAGATCAAGCAATGACCAACAGGCAGGAAGGAGGACAAGAAAGTGCTGACCAGCATGTTGGAATATCACGAGCATCCGTGAGTCGCAACCAGAGCAGGATGAGCGCTCGTTCGAGCATTAATAACCCATGGTGTTGATTTCCACATATTTTCTATCCATATACTTATGAAGGAACCTAGATCCTATGTCCCCAAAATGCTTGTGCCCTTCTCGTCCCCTTGATCTTGCTCTAAATTCTGTCGATGTGCATATTGATAATTTGTCGATACCTTACTGTTGTCGACGTGTTTCCGATTATTTTTTGCCAATATCAATATCGGCAGTCTGGCCTTTAATTAAAGACGGGATATCCTGCACATCAACGCGCACAGACGTTTTCGATAAATTTTTGGCAATATCAATGTGCACATCGACAATTTGGGCTTTAATTAATAACGGGATATCCTGCACAGAGGATGTTTGTCACTTATAAATATGAGTTTTTATTTACAGACCCAAAAGGAGAAAAAAAATATATATATATAAGCACAATTTAATAGTGAATCATCAAAATGCAGTTACATCAGGTTCTCCAATGAAAAGCATGGCTAAAGAAGTAATATATACAAGAGGGCCAATCATTCATTGGAAACCAAAACTACTTGTTTTCCAACATTTCTGCCACTAAAAAGTCCCACAAGAGCTGCTGGAGCACTCCCAAGGCCTTGACTTATGTCTTCCAGATATACTATCTTTCCTTCTCTGATGTATGGTATGACCATGTCCAAGAAATTGGGATACAGATGGAAATAATCGAAAACGACAAAGCCTTCCATACGGATCCGATTGTAGATTAGAGAGAGAAGATTGCTAAAGCCTTGTGGCTGGTTGAGATTGTAATGTGAGATCAATCCACACACAGAAATTTGACCATGAGGTCTCATGTTAAGAAGCACAGCATCCAGCATTTTTCCTCCAACATTCTCGAAATAAATGTCAATGCCTTCAGGGAAATGCCTGCATGTGACAATATTTTGATTGATGATTTTGTCTATTCAATTTCTGATATGTATTGTAAACTTCTTCCAAATCCAACATAGATCAATATATATACATATATAGTTATATAACTGACCTTTTCAAAGCAGCATCAAGGTCTTGCTCTTCTTTATAATTAAAAGCCTCATCAAACCCTAGCTTGTTCTTTAGTAGATCGACCTGAAAACATAAAGGGAAACTGTATATATATATATATGCACTTCGACCTTTTTTGCTTACAGCAAGACTTGTACAAAATTTGGTCCTCTCTATGCTTTAATGCTTACATTATTATTATTATTATTCTTTTCTAAATGATAATGCTAACTCACCTTCTCTTTACTTCCAACACTTCCAACAACATAACACCCCATCAACTTTGCAAATTGCCCAACAAGCTGGCCAACTGCACCAGCTGCTGCAGAAATGAACACGCGATCTCCTTTCTTAGGCGAACAGACTTCATGAAAGCCGGCAAAGGCAGTCATACCCGGCATACCTAATTTCAAAAACAAAATGATTACAACTAAAGAAAAGAATATATTGATTGTTCAAACTTATGACTCATAGTTTCATGAAATGAGCAACAGCAAACATACCAAGAAGGCCAGTGTACTAGGACAGGGGCACATCAGTGTGGTGGATTTTAAAGAACTGTTCTGGTTCTGTGATGAGACTATACTCTTCCCATCCTGTTGTTCCCCAAACCAAGTCACCTTCCTTAAATTCTGGGTGCCCAGAATCCAAAACTTTAGCCACTCCAAACCCGCTTAGTGGCTGCAGGATCACCAGTCAAATTAATACTGCAAAAAGTTGTCTTTTGGAAGGAAAAAAAAAAAGAAAAAAAAAAGTAATTATTTATTTCCGAATTTTGCATTTAATGAGTTTAGTTCTTGTCAAGTACTTGAGCGAGATAAGTTGATTGAATTTGAACCCTTTAAAATATTGCAATGTTCTATTCTGAGTACTATGATTACATGAACTAGAATCAGGGAATAAAAACTTCATGGATACTCCCTACTTTTCTAGGGAACCGAACAGAAAATCAAGAAAGCCGAAAGAGAGAGAGAGAGAGAGAGAGAGAGAGAGAGAGTGCTCACAGAACCAGGAGTGAAGGAAGTGAAAACATTGGAGCCTTGAATTCTATCCATTCGGATCCTCAAATAAGGGTCACATGACAAGTAGAGGTTCTTGAGCACCACTGCTTTTGAGCCTTGAGGAACCTTGAGCTTTATGGAATTGGTTGTCACGTACATGTCTGACTCTTTGGGATTGCCAGACACATAGTCCTTCAATATCACCTGCTTGTTCCTAACTTCCTCCACGCCACTCGCCATTGCTGAACCAACCAAAGCTGTGTCTCCGTGGAAGCCTCAGTTCCTCTGTTTCTTTGAATAGAATATGCTTATCAAGTTGGCTTTTTCAACAGTTTCTGAATGAATTTGAAGTCTTATACGATGACACGTGTATGAACCGAACCTATGACTTCCATTTCCATTTATCCTAAAAGAAAGCGTCGGCCTGGTTTTCATGATAGAGTCAAAGAAGAAAACTAGAGCTGTCTAGAAAGGTCGATGCTCTGGTAATTATTTAATTTGGGTCGTTTTGATTCTGAAATGACTAAAAGCACTTTTTTTTTTTTATATACCTAAAAACATTTATAACAATATTTGATAGAAAAACATAAAAGTGATTTTGAGCCATTCCAATTGACTTTTCATGAAATACTTGAATTCTAATAGACGTACTTCTAAAAAAAAAAAAAAATTTATGACCATAAATATTTTCTACATAAGCAGTCCTAAACAGGGGCATTGATACCCCTCTTGTTAAAAGAAAAGCGTGTATGCGTCTGCAAAAGTCACTACTTTCTTTGCACAAATAGAGCACTCAAGTTCCACAGAAAGGTTGTCATGCATGAGTGGCGTACGTCTTTCTTTGTTTTTGTATTTGAAATACAGAGAGCCACAGAAGATGTGGTAGATGGGATTTGAAATGTATAGAACAAGATTACAAGGCAGTCTAATCTGCTGCATATAAATGATGCCCTAGGAATTTGTTCATCTCACTTGTTTGTTACAGGAGGAAGGTAGGAAAGAAAGACAATCTTTCATAAACATCAATGTTTCTGTTTTTCTATTGAAATGCTAGAAAACAGCAAATATTTACATCATTGTTGAACACACTGTACAGTGGAATGTGCATCTCAAACAACATAAACATATGTATCCTGAATTTGAATCTCTGTAATGCTCCCGCTTGTTTAGTTTCACTGTACATTTCTTTTTCTCACAACTCACTAGCAATCCAACAAATCTAACTGTGGACAGAAATTTGATTTAGAAGAGTAACATAATAACTTCAGGCATACAATTTGACACAGAGGGCTCAATTTGGAAACGGCATAAAGGCAGAAACAGTATTACAACTCCCACCTTGAAAGTTCTAGAGACGAATTTTGGTTTGTTTGTTTTGCAGAGGTTCTGTCATCATACCATCCTCCAGACATTGGGGCTATAAAAAGTCATAGTGAAGTGGGACAGGACGTTAATTGCACAAACTGATCAATTACTGTCCAGCTCTACAATTTACCAACCAAAAAGATTTTCTTGGAAAACTAGGAACACTAATTACACATTTTACCACCTTACATGGTGAAAAAAAAAAAACATGCAAAAAAAGGGGGATCAAATTGGCATTACCTTCGAGATGCAAAAGCAACTTGAATACACTAAAGTAAACTTATGCTTCATCGGAGTCTTGGGCTCCCTCAATTGTGTTCTCTTCAAACAAAGGCTTTTTTGTGGCTCTATCAACTGTGGAGACTTCTTCCTTACCATCTTCATTAAATTTGTCTGAATTGCTAATGAAGATCCCTGAAAATGTAATACAAGCTTATTAACCTCAGCACTGTTTAGAAAGATTCTCGCTCACATAATAATACCAGTTTGAACAAGTTATTATAACTAATTGTCCTTCACTAACCTATGAACCATATTCCTGATGCAAAAAACAGAACAGACGTCACAACAAGAGTTGTTACCCTCCAATTGTTAACATGGTCCTGCATATGAAAAGGACAAAATCCAAAATAGGAAAAAGGAACAGGGTAAGGATGCTAAACCGACAGGACTCTATATGAAAATTCACCCCAAGGCCAAACAGTGGAGGAACCATAAGTGAACTTTATAACAACTAACATAAAAGAATGGTATTAGACAGTAGACAAAAACCAATTAGATGATGTAGTTATTCTTGTTATCATGTGACAATAAGAGGTAAGTTTGAAGATAGAAACCATGCGATCCTGCAACATAATTAGCTTCCATTCCTTTTCAGTCTAGAAAAGATAATGTTGAAACAAAAGAGTTAGACACAACAAACCCTCCACCCTCATTTGTTAAAACAAATAAGGGGTCCAATTAACTTTATCATCCCCTCTCCATGAAACTTCATTTAATTCATACTATGTGATTTTAAATTGGTACAGATATTCTTCTCTAAGTGAGGAAACAAGCCCCGTTTTCTGAATCTGCTCATCTTTAGCTTCATAAATTCATTTACTATATTTTGATTTAAAAAAAATCATTAACTATATGATATCAATATAATTTTGCTCTTGCATGCACAAGCTGAATCACAAAGTTCACTTTCAGCATCCACACTTCTATTCACGTACCACGATGAAGTTGCAGCACTTTTCTGCCCATTCATTCCAATTTATTGGAATATTCATTTATGTCATATGAGCTATTTTGTTAGAAACCCCAACAGTAACTTCTTTATTATATTGATAACCAATGTCATTCTCTTGCTGCCAGTATAATGTCTGGAAACTGCTTTTCCAAATACCAACAGTATAGTAGAAATTATCATATAACTAAATATTAGCAGTAATCTCCACTTCCTCAAAATATGATACAGAAGAGAACTTTTAAGGCACACCTGGAGGATTCCAGCAAGAGGTGAGGAAGGAACATCACCAAAGATGTGGATTGAAACAGTTGAGACAGCCATAGACAATGGCCTAAGACTTGGTTTCACGCATCGCAGAGACACATAATTAACCGGAGCCTGCCAAGGAAAAGTGATTAACAGGCCAAAGAATATATCAATTAATCAGTCAGATTTCATACTAAGCAGCAAAAGTATCCAAAAAGGTAATATCAAATTGTAATAGTATGTTATATTAATTAGCAAGCACAGCATGCAATGAAACCACCAACTTTCAACCCAAATTGTAGAATTTAAGATTACCTGTGTGGCAAACACAAGTAGCTCCCCCATTGAGAAAAGAACTACAAAAAAATACAAGCTCCTTACACAGAAGGCACTGAAGCAAAAGATTGCACCTAGAATTGTTGCTCCAGAGAGAAGCTGTGGAAGAAGCAAAGGGTTTCAACAGTACATTCTGATAAATCTTATTAAAGAAGGCATTTTGGTGTCGTACCCCCAGGTCACAAGCAGAACTCACCTTAAAAGCGTTATTAATTGTGGCATTCACTGAGTCAAGGATGAGCCCTCCAGCTAACGTCCCCAGAATTCCACAAACAATTGTAATACCACCAAACAACAAATCTGGATTACTCTGTCAAAAGTTCCAATGAATGAGAATACTGTCAGAGTAGTTAAGAATATTTTTTTTAATTCAGGCATTTTTAGAATATTATTTTCTTTATGTTAGACTATGGTTATTATAATCTGTATCATAATATAACTAGTAAAAGCATTGCTAAGGTGAAGGGCTGATCACACAAGCCTAACCTATTCAGCTATTTCTAATCTTCCTTTCTCTTCTACTTATTCTTCCCTCTATTCACTCTCTAATCCTGCAATACACAACTTAACTATCAATGGGCCTAAGCAAAAGATCACCAAAATAACAATATGCTTGATACAGAAGGTCAAAATTTCAGTTTCCTTTTAACAAATTACGATGACTTGCATTGAAGAAAAGGTAAATGTGTGACCAAACAAAAGGGAAACATTACAAATAAATAATATATAAAAAAATAAAAAAGAATAAGCAAAGAGCCATACCATACGATAAATGCTATAACCAGCCTTTGGCCCCCAGTATGAGTAGGCTCCAATGACAAAGTTGTATGACACATAACCTGCCAGTCAATTATATTGTGAATGAAAAAATTATTTAAAAAACCTGTATATATAATAAATAGTAACCATAGTAAGCATTCCATGAGAAATTTCTCCAATTAAATTAGTAAGGCAATAAGATTGCAAAAAATAACACAGATAGATATGTGAAAACATGATCAAGATCAATAAGACATAAGGCTCATTGAATTGATATTTCATTTATTTACATTCAGATAAAGATCTGAAAACCTTGAACAGACAAATAGAGATTAAGGAAATACCTAAAATATTAACAACATAAACTTTATCATGCAAAAGTTCTTTCATATCTTCTGAGAATCTTGAGAGTTGGTTCAAAGATTTGGATGCAGGGCTTGACCTGAAACACACAGAAGGAAGAACAATCTAACAATATTAGAAAAATCATTTCAGGATGTTAGATGTGTACTACACCTGCCTCCCAACCCCACCTCAATATTGATTCTGTCAAGCTGAAATTTTGAAAAGTTCAAATTTTTTATTTTGGGCTGATTAGGAGGCTAATGCTAACAAAATACACAACAGCAGACTACAAACAAACCAAGCAAGGTCCAGCGACATCAGCCAAAAGGAAAAAGAGAACAATGCTATTGTCGCATCTTCCTAATGTGCCCATATCTGAAATTGCAAGGGCATTTAAAATGCAAGTACAACTGGTAATGTTCAGCAAGTTTTCCCAGTTGACATAGAACAGATTGTTAACACTTCTGTGGTGGGCTAATAATAGAAAAACATATGATAGTTAATGATGGTGTAAGATCAAGTGACTTACACCCAAGTTGTAAGTCCCTTCTTGGCCATTAAACTATTATTACATACACAACTTGTGTGCGTGTTTCTCTGTTTAAAACCATTGGGAATTTAATATTTCTCATAGTTAGGAAGAACAGTGCAGATAAACAGGTAACCGGGGAAAAAGCTCATGAAAAAGATGGATGCAATCACAACTTACCTAGAAGCTTTATCAGAGGAAACTATCACGCAACTATTTATGTTTGAGTCATCTGAACCTGCGGTTAGAAGCTTATCAGAATTTCACAAAATAAACTCTTTAAAAAACATACAGAGTTGGAGAACAATAAGATTTTGAAAATTTTCAAAGAATCAGCAAGCACTGGATGAAAATCTAAAATTCACAGTATGTCATTACACATAAGTATAAACAGAATTATGCAACCTTGGATTGGGAACATTAGAAAAGAGGTTGTACTCTGTAAAGCTGGCACAAGGTTTTACTGTTAAGTTGAGTTTCTGTATAACAGTACCACAACAGAAATGCCCCAGTACTACCATTGATAGTCATTACATTAACCATCTTAGATCCATCCAAAGTTCCTGTCTTATACAG
Source organism: Prunus dulcis (assembly GCF_902201215.1). Taxonomy (NCBI): domain Eukaryota; kingdom Viridiplantae; phylum Streptophyta; class Magnoliopsida; order Rosales; family Rosaceae; genus Prunus; species Prunus dulcis. The sequence goes on along the minus strand of NC_047655.1, from coordinate 20,551,151 downwards.
TTGCATTTTAGGAAAAGCTACAATGTATCCGATTATACAAATCCAACATTAATATTGAAGCTGATTCTGTTGCTCACAAATAGATAGCATAGATATTGCGCAGTTTCCTACAAAGGGATTTGCATCCTACACGGCCATATAGGTAAACTTTATAAATCACCCTAAACTCCTAGTAAATGACAACACAGTAGCTGTTCTTGACCCACTATGAAGGCCACTCTTGACCTAAAAGATAAACAGTATAATATTTTCTTTTTCAAAAATGTAAATCGACTTTGCAGAACAATAATAGAACATGAAATACCTTCAATTAAAGGACTAGTTGTTTCATTAGGTTCCAAAAACTTTCTTGATTCAGCAGGAGCAAAACCTAAAGTTACCAGTTGCGTTAAAGGTTTAAAAAATGAGAACATAAGCTTCTTTATCTCAGATGATGCATCACAGATTGACAACAAAACAGACAAAAAACTGCACCTTTCAACTGCAATGGATTCATCGCAAAAGCCAAGACAGCAAATGGAAGCATACAAAATGCCTCTCCCCAGAATGCATATCGCCAACTGAAATTGTCTCCCACCTAAACATTGAGCCAAAGCAAAATATCATTACGCTGAGATATCTCCCATGATATAAAATCACCACAACATACTAGGATGCTACCAATAGAGAAATAAAATTACCATAACTGATAAAAAAATTATAGTACACCAAAATAAGCTCACTGTATTAGCTTCTAAATTATGGTCGCACTAAAATTTGTAAAAGCACCAACAACACTAATAAATACACAGGTAAAAGACCATTTCTGAAATAATACTTACTAAATTAAAAATAAAATTAGGTTTATATATGAACAGAAATTCAGAAACTACAACATGCAGGATAACATCCACAAAATATATTTGGTTTGTATGGTAGACTGAACGCTTTTCCATGCCCATAGCCAAGAACACATTTTGCAATTTCACAAATTGCAGTGAAAATCAGTTGCCTTTACATGGCACTCAGAAGTGTGAACTAGCCATTATCTTAGTACAGGGAAAGAAACCTTAAGTTAAAACACAGGGATACATGGAAATTTCAGGAGTGAAGGGAACCTTCAAGAGCAGAAATTATTGCATGGCATTTCTTGCAAGGAACAACATAAGTTATTCGAATTTTTTCATTGGTTTTGTACATTGGGAGGAAAGTAAAGGAGAGGCCAGCAGTCCTCTAGATGTGTGAACAGCCATCCGTATAATTACAAACCATATTAAACTGATTTCATCATCGATGTCATGGATAACCAACGTTATTATGTGAGGTGATTGGACCAAGTGCTTTTGATCAAAGAATGCTCGCCCTTGAGCAACATTCATAACAGTCCACTCTTTCAAAAAGGTTATAAAGGCAAATGAAATTGCTTCTATGAAGGTAAACTGACAAACTGACATCGGTTTTCAAAAAATATGTTTGCAAATTGCACCTGTATCTAAAAACTGATGAAAACTCAACCAACAGACTTTATATATTTGATGGAAAAAAAAAATAGCTTTCGAAATGTAAAAACTTACAAATCCGCCATAAACATAGCCCACAGCAATTCCAGTTGGTATACACATGTAAAACATTGCAAGCCATGCTGTTTTCTGGACCCACAATAAACAAATATTCAGCATAATTATGAAAATAATCGAGAAGATATATTAAGTTTTGCCTTCCTGGGAAACATTAAATTTTCTGAGCATTAAAAATAATGGAGAGGATAAACAGGAGGGAAGCCAAACCTGAGGTGCAGGAGCATGGTCATCAATGAACGGCGCTGCAAGACTTATGAAAGATGCCTCACCAACTCCGACCAGCCTAGAATGGTAAAGCCCAATTATTAACTCACAATCTAGTACAGAAGATGATAATGATGAAGACAATGGAATGAAGACAAAATTCTAAAAGTGGAGAATACCAGAAAGATTGTTACACTCACATACGACATATTGCAATGGTCCAAAAATCAATTGAACTACCACACCCAGCTGTGGCAAATGTCCAAACAGATAATCCAACTCCAATCAGCCTAAAAGGATTGTGGCTGCAAAGGCAACAATGCATATGAACTTATAAATCAAATCGGGCAGAGATGATCACAATTGAAGTGATGAACAAGTTGGTAAATCATGCTTTACTGCAAGTGTTCACCTCTTTGCCAAGGACGCAAAGATGGGTGACGCCATAAGAAGACCAACCATAAATGCAGATGAAAGAACACCATCTTGAAAATTGCTCAATTTAAAATCTCCCCTGTAAGAAAATACTATCGTAAGCCAAACACAGCCGATAAATGTGAGGAATTGTGACTGTCTGTCAATTACAGCCAATAAATGTGAAAGCATATGCTATTAGATAACTACCAGCATGAACCCTAAAAATTTCATGGGTCTTAAACACCGATCATAAATGAATTTAGCTTCTTGATAAATAAATACTATACAATTGCATATCACACACCATAGGCACCAGATACACGGTAGCATGCGATCAATATTAAACCAATTAAGGCCCCAAAAATCATAAAACAATCATTAAAATTCTTACTGAATTCCGCTACCCGCGCTGCAAATTCCGCTATCATCACAAATCCCAATACTACCGTTGACACCATTGCTCGCTATTGCTCCTCGATCGACATAATTTATCATGTTAATTGTACAGAGCATTACGAGCAACCTGTAAAGAAAATATTCAATCACGTTCCACGAGCAACATGTTGTTACATTTAAACTCAGCATGAAATTTCAAAATTTTACCAGCTGAATTGCATTTTTTAGGCCGAAGTGCCTACCCAGATCAACAAAATGAAGAAAACCCAAGAAATTTCAATTGAAATGGCCTTTTGAAGGAAATTGAGTTGGAAAGTTTTTACCTTTTTGGGGAGAACCATGATGGGTTTGGAGCTGAGACTGAGATTGGGCTCGTCGTCATCTGTGGGTTGAAAGGGTTGGACGATTGGGTTGGCTTTGCAGGTGGTTGGTTGTGGTGTTGTTGTTGTTGTTCTGATTGCGCCATGCTGACATGAAAGATCTCATCAGAGAGGAGAAGGACAGAGAGAGAGCTTAATTATTCTTGATTGTTACGCAAGCAAAAGACCAGACCCTCTGCCCGTCTGGCCCCTCTCTCTGTCTCTCCTCTCCTCAAGGAGGATTTTCTTTTTTCCTGTGCGTTTTACCCTTTTGCTTTTACCATTTATTTTATTTAACGTTGTGAATGAAACACATTTTCATCCATTATTGAATAAAGAAAAGTAATAAAATTCTTATTTACCAGTCAAAAGACATGTAATCAGGCAAAAACATAAAACAAAAAGAATATCAAAAGGATCTTGTAAGTTACTTCCCGAGTGATCTACATTACTAATGGCATAACAATTTCCATTTTCCGTTGTTTTATATAAATGGAACAAAATACTGAAAAAAAAAAAATGGACAAATGGATATGACAGTTCATCTATACAAAAGTGAGAGTGTGTATTAATTTAAATTCATGTATCATACCGTAAACAAAAAATTTATTAGATTTATTTGGATAGTTCTTGACATGCTAATGTGAGATATTAATTTTTATTCAAATTATAACACGAGTAGAGTTTAAAGTTCAAATATTAATAGCATATAATGCTGATGAATTTGATGCACCACATCATCATCTCACGAGATGCGTTAGATGCACACAACAATTTCTCTACATATACCACTTTCTTCGTTTTTCTTTTTTGTATTTCTAAGATATATATTTAAGGTAATTTTCACTTTACTACTTTAAGTTCACTGAAATTTTTTCGTCTCAATCGCATACACAAAATTAATTTTCCTATAATTTTCATACCTACCATCGATCTTTCCATTAGCAAGTACTAGTTCCACTGACTCGAAAAGAAACTGCTTACAATTTCCCAAAAATAAACAACACTTGAAAGTTTTCAACAAAAAAAAAAAATTTTTAAAGGAAATCTAGACTCGCCCAAACAGCTGTCGACAGATGCAGTAGTACCAGTTCCCATTAACTAATTTAGTAAACAGTAACGAAAATAAAACTAATTTATTAAACTGCACTAGAGGTTATAGAGATGTAAAACACGCCTCTTTCAACTTATTATGTGCTAAAATTAGCTTATTACACAAAAAATGTGGTGGCTTCTTTTAACTCTTATAACAGAGCATTTCACCCCACACTAATGACAAGGTTGACATAACGTATCTATTGTTAGATCCATGTAATCTTAATAAATCAATAGATACAGAAACTGAACTTTTGCAGATACCTATTCGGTTTAGAAACTGTACATCTCTACAACCTACATCCTATACGCATGTGCACTTCAACATACACATATTTACATGCACTTTTACAAAAGCTTCACAAATTCTTTATGGCTGTATAAGCAGAAGCATGGATGTCAAAGCACTCAGCATCCCATGAGAAGTCCATTTCCATGGCATCCATTATCTTTCTCTTCCACTTCGACGGGTTGTTTCTCTTCACATAGACAGAACAGATTTAAAGAACATTAGCACCTTGTTAGCAATTTCCTATAAGTGGAGAAGAGAATCTGAAAATTTAATGAGCTTGTAAAGAATTACATACAATTTCATCCAGGGCTTGGGTTATAGACATATTTCCAAAAGTAGAGCTAATGAAACGTGAGAAGTTAGTGGTCTCATAGTCATGTTCCACAAAGTTCCTGTTAGAATATATCGCCAACAGAGACATATATTAAGTATCCTTTAATTGAAAGAATGGTACAAGCAAAAGCATATCCAACGATAGTTCTCATGTGGAAGAAGAAACATTACCTGAACCCGTCATCATTGGAGTTTACTGCAATTGGAGCGGCCCCATACTTTAAAGCCTTTAGCTACATAAATGAGTACATGAACATCAGACGAGGAAAACTACTTCCTTGTACCACTTCCCAGGAAAATGATAAAGAATTACAATTAAAAGTAAAAAGAAAACAAGCAGGGAAACAAGACAAAAGGAGAGAACTAACTGGAACTTGGAGGACAGGATCATGAAAAGATTGGCATAAGATAATATCAGATCCGGCGAATATCAAATGTGATTGCTTTTCATCATGTCCATCTATGAATCGTACATTTTTATCCTGCACCCATACACAAAACATATATGATAAATTGCATAGGTTGAGATAATGTGAGAATGACGATAAATAAAAAAATTTGTTCTCTCACTTTTTTTCCCTTACGAATTGCGTTTTGTTTTGCCAGAGAGATTTTTTTAGAAAGATTACCCATTGGATAAATAACAACCTAATGGGTTATACTTATAAAAATTATATATAAAAAAAAGAGCCTCATAATTATAACTATGAATTGCATTTGGCTTGAACATAATGGGGTCTGCTGAAACTTGTCTTAAGACGGAAAAGATCAAAACACAAAAGCAAGATTCTATAAAGCTTTGCCACAAATGTGACTACTAACACAATGTCAAGGAACTCAACTAACAAGAGGCTAGGCATTCTGTACCTTCAGTGGTTCATGCACCAATCCCAGCTTGTTTACACTTGATATTTTGCTAATCCCCTTAATGATGAACTGTAGGAAGACACTTAACAATCACGTCCAGGAGAAATAATCAGGAAGATCGAGAAACTTACAGAGCAGATGCTATAGAGCCCTCACAACCACGCACATTTAACCATTACTTCTTTTCCAATTCATTTTGAAATTACCCTTGGCATATCCACTGGTAAGGGCATTTAGCAAGTCCCAGCCACTAAGCCATGCATTTTTCTGATGAGAAAAGTAAAAAAGGGGGGAAGTAACTACCTGCACATCAATCCTCCTAGCTTTCCGAAATACTGCCCTCAGGTTCTCCAGATCAACATCTGATACTTCAGAGAAGATGCATCCGACCTGTTAAACATTTTTCATAATTTGTTGACCTTTCCATTAAAAATCAGGAAGCAAGTGTAAAACCATGCATAGCAATTAAGTAAAAGAAAGATAAAACGAAAATAAAGTTAAGTTATTAAGAAGACAAGGCTTCCCAGAAAAAGCAGTCCCAGACCCTAGATTAATTTCGAAAATTAAGGTTAACTTGTAAGTCGTAACCAAAATTGGGTTACAAATCAAATATGATGCGATTGGAACTCTGAAGACATTCAATTTCTCAAATAAGTTACTCCTCCCCAAATAAATAGATTCACAAGACATCCAATACTACTGGACATGACTTTTCCAAATCCAAATATTATATAACCTTCATAACAATTAACAATCAACATTAAAGAACACAAGATGAAAAAGGGCACAGATCTTATCTATGAATTCCGGTTTTGTCATTGTTTTCACCCACATAACAACTTGGTTACCTAAGCAATGAAACGTCGTAACACACCAAGTGCAAGTTACCAAAAACCTAAGTGTTCAGTGCTCATAAACCCAGGTGCGCACATACAAGAATAGTAGAAGAATGCTCAGATAACCCAAGGTGCTGCTGCAATGCAGCTTTGCAGACTGCTTTCCCTTTCATATCCTTCACACTATACTGTTGGGGAATAAAGTTGTCTGTAGACGGATCCCAAGTGCAGTTGTCAAATCCACAAGGAGCAATAACCACTTTGTTTCTGCAAGCAAATTGAAACAGAAGGTAAAAATGCTTTCAGCACAAGAAACCCAAAAAGAAAAATCTGCAAGAATGTTTGATTGAGCTACTTACTTGTGAATGTTTAAGGTATGATCCAACCCATGACTCGGACTATGAATAACCCTGCCTTTTGAACGTATGGATGACATAATGACAACTTTATTGGAGTAAACAACTCCACCCTGCAAATTTATAGAACATAAAGCTTTGAGGGTATGGTGGACATGTAAAGGAAACTAGAGCTTCCAATAAAGGGTCTTTGAAGTGCGGGTAATAATATTGAATAACAAATTAACAGGGTTGTGAAACCAGTACATCATGTCAATCTTTTTTTTTTTAATGGTTTCTCCACGCTTCTATGGAAGCAGAAATTTCTGGGAATACAATGCAAAAGCAAACACAAAAGAATTATAGCTCATGGGTTGTGAACTGTTCAACAATAATAAGAACTTATTAACTTAGCCTTTTTTTCACAATTGTACAAAATAAATCACATCATAACCAAGGCAATATCCATCCAGTTGTCTGTTAAACAATAGATCATTCATAATGTCACTAGATCAAAGCTGGTAATGCATTCTTATTTCAAGTCAAATTTGGGAAGGGAAACAATTCTCAATCCCATATTGTTGCATTGTCAAATGCAGAAAGTGTATCTCACACATTCCATTTAAGGAAAAGTAGTGCCTTTAATTTCACAAGACTATACATGTTGCAACTGAAAAATATCTATCCAACTGTATATATCATGCTTCAGTTCCATTGTGTCTAGGCCTGTCATATCACAAAACATTATCAAGAGAAGAGAGAATAGGCTATGGTATATACCTTCAAAACATTAACCAGATGTGCCTTGGTAGTATCTTGCAAACGATCAGGACGGTGAAGTCTAGCAGGATCAAGTCCACATAACGCTAGTTTCTCCGGATGCTCAAGACACTGAAGTATTAAAACACAGAGCTTAATAAATTGGATCCATGGGAGTATGTAAAGTCAGAAGGGAAAACATACAGCTACTTGCCTGTGAATTGAGGTCGTGGCATGTCAATAGAACTCTTGTACCTTCAAGTCCCTATATATATGAGCAAAAACAATCACACAGTGGAAATGGTTTCAAACCAAAAATAAATAAATAAATGTTCTTCTCTTCCCTGCAAGAACCAGAAGTGGGTGAGAAATAAAAAGAGATGCAATATGTGTTAAACATATTGCCTGTCCCATATGATGGAAAACTAAAGTAGCCGGTGCCATCAGTGGTGTTATGGAAATGTAAGGTATTTAGTTCGGGTCTTCCATGTTGTCCAAATAAAGTCTTGCCTTTCTACATCCTTTACTAATTTCTTTAAGCAAGGTGCCAGTTGTACAATACAGAACAGATATGTTACTATGTAAGCAAGTTGTTAGATTCATACCATCTTTCCAACCACAACATGTTTTCCAAAATTCACACTCTCAGAGACTTTGGCCACAATTTATATCCATAGAGTTAAGATGCTTCCTTGTCCGATAATTATTAAGTAGCTGAACTAAGTCACTAGTTAAGTAAAAGCATCTCAACCCTTGAATTAAATATGGACGGCTGAGATACATGATGGGTTGTGTGCACTTAGCTACTTATTAGATCACTGCTATACAGACAAACACACATTGTAAAATTTGTATATACATATATTATTCCAAGTTGCATTAAAGCTCATCAAAATAAGTTAATTACTCATAACTTTATTATTTGAAATGAAACAGAAAGGTACTGAAAGGTTTGGAAGTAAAACAGAACTACTGCATGCCAATTTAAAAATATTTAGAAAAGGCAGTTCCAAAGCTGTACCTGTTTAACAATAATATCCCAGAAAAGTGGCCCAATAATGGCAGTCTCCCAGTTGTGGATATGTATCACATCAGGTTGCTTTCCAGATTTTACAATATAATCCAATGAAGCACGGGAGAAATAGGTAAACCTGAATGCATCAAATATACCATCATAGAAGAATTGGTGACGGCAAAGCTAGATACCATATTAGAATTAATGTCCTAAATTTTGAGATGTAATCAAAAAATTTAGACTTTTGCTTGTATAAAGAGAGTCACGTACCCATGTGAATTTAAGTTCTTTGATGGTTCAAAAAGGCCATAGTTACAGTACTCAATTTTAGTTTTATATGAGCATTTCAGTTCAAAATAACCCACTTTAAGTTCAGATATCTTTATTACTTGAAGTTTAAGAAAAGGCTGGTCTTATGAGTCTGTTCTTTAAATAAAGTTTCCTCCTCTAAGAATCTCCCCACATAAGGAAATCGTTAATCTGACCTCTGTGGTTCATACTTCAAGCTAAGTTTCATACTCAAATTTTGAACTTTTAAAAACCAGAAGGCATGTATGACATCAAAAGACAACCCAAAGATAAACCACAGCGGTAAAGAATATGAGTGAAAAAAATTCTACTGACCTTTCAAAGTCATCTGAATAGCCATATACCCTCTCACGGTTGAAAAAGGATGAGTAGTATAGTGGTTGAATTAAAGTAACTCCAATACCATAGACAACACTGTATAACGAGTAGATAAAGTAAGAAAAATACAGAATTTTCAACAAATAGACTATAACAACGCAGATCCTTATGCAATAAAAGAGCTAATCAGAAGTTAACAACTGAGTTCGTTGGATCTACATACACACGCACACAGATATTCAAGACCTGTGCACGGTACCAGTCAATCAATGTAGGACTCGTATATCATAATTACCCACCTTTCATCCTACCATCCTCACCAAGCGAGGGTCCAATCACAAAATCAAAAACTTAGCCATGATAGGCTCATGATCAGCCCTACCATGGCCAGTTCATGGGAAGTATTAATGAGCCTGGTCAGCTCTGACATCATATGTTAGAACTCAATTCAAAAGCCAAACAGGTTAGCCAAATGCATGATGTGGGACTTATCACATAGGCACCTTGCAAAATGTAGTTTCCAGATCATTTCTTAATTGCCAAAATGGACTTGCAAAAGCAAACATAAATGTAGCATACAAAGAAACAACTCAAGCTTACCCAGTCCAAATTCTGTTGCCATGCAACTGACCATTAAAATATGAATAACACTCTGCCTCAATTTCCTGTAGCCCTTGAACTTCATCTAATTCCAAGTTTGAATACCTAATTACAAGGTAAATTCATCAAGGAGATAGAAATTTTCAAGTTTGCCAGAAATGTTTGATTAAAAAGATTATAGGAACTCATATACAAAATAAAGTCCTTCCTATCATATAATGATGCTCTCTTGTTTACCAAAAGACATTCTTCAAATTTTCTTTCATAGAAACCAGACATTTTGATCCTTCTTTCTTTGCTCAACAAGTAAAATGATAAAAAAGAAAAAAAGTCCTGCACCATCAAAAGTCCTACAGAGTCTGTATGATTGCAGAATATGAAAATATAATTTCACGGAAAAAAAAAAAAAAAATCACATTTGTCATATTCTGCAATTCTACAAATTACCTATTTTCATGACCTCACAATCTAATGAAATGTGCCACAAGTATACAGTTTCAGATCCCATCAGAAACAGACCTAAGTGAACATACAGGGTGTAACTATCTCTTCCATCAGCATTACTATATCTCACCTGGCTCCCTCTGTCTCCTTAGGTCATAAGAAATGCAGTAGGTAATGAAACTAGGCAAGAGCAGCCTAGGAGGTTTCCTGGGCTAACTAGAAAGGTTATAGTCGTAGTGTTAATCTTCTCTTCTAGTTATCATCTTATGATCATCCACCCACCACCCATACTCATTGGAGCAATATTTGTCCTAGCGTTCTCTAAAATATCAAATGATATTTAGATCTCCGATCAATCAATTCCATTGGTAAGCACTCTGAGCAAAATAAATAAATAAAATTACAAAGGAGGTCCCATAATTACTTTGGAAGTATCACCTCCACCAAATGCCCCTTCCTTTGTAGTGCACAAGACAAACCTGTCACATATGAAGCCAAAGATCCAACGGAGACCAGTGGTGCCATTTCCGTGCATACATGGACAATGTGAAATCCATTCCTGAATTTTGAAAAAAAGAATAAATACAAAATAACATCCTTGTTGGAAACTTGGAAAAGGTAAAGGAGCGCCAAAAAAGAACAAAGAGAAAGACAACAAAAGCGTGGATGTAATAATTACACAGGTGGTACAATTCATGATTTTAGAAGAGATACATAACTGAGCATTTCCCAATTAATCCAGAAAACCCTGATCAGGAAGTGATAAAGAAAAGCATAACATAACATGATTCAGTAAAGCCATACTTTTACACAATAACATAGTTTGTTACATTATTTTACATGTGTTCCAAAAAAAAAAGAAAATTCGTTTGTCAAATCTGGTTACCACTTTTACCTTTGGTTTCTCTCCAAGAAGTGCCGGAGTTCTGCTAAAATCTCAGCATCACTCTTCTGCAGGGTGTCATTAAATACTTCAGCTACGCTAACTTTGTGATCCATGACCAGCCTTCTCAAATTAGATGCCTCCCCAATGGTAACCATTCCCATGAGGACCATTGAGTCTATCCGAAGAAGTAGCTCCCAAAACATTGATAGCCTATCTGGTTTACAGGACATCAATAAAAAAGACATTATTAAACTTTAACCTTCATGAACTCTAGACTTGTTTCTTTTGCGAAGAATATGATCATAGAACATTGTCCTTGTATGTTTCCTACTCAAGTAAAAATACGAAGATATCATTGCATAATGGTACATAAGCCTGCCCAAATTACACTTTTGGTTTCTGTAGTTTATGCTCAATCACACATTGATTCTTATAATTCCAGTTTCAATTTTTAATTTTTTAAAAGCGTTCCAACTTTACATTCTGTCACATTGGTTAATGAAGATTTTCAACAAATAAGCAAATGTACCTTCAGCATGACCCAACTTCACATTTTTCTCAATTTGAATTTTCTGCCTTGATAAATCAGAACAAAAATTCGGATCTTCCATCAACCAATATGACAGAAATGTAAATTTAGAACATAATGCGAAGGTTACCAAATTAAGATGGCAAATTCGTTAAAATTACAACTACAGGTACTAAAGTGAAATCAGGCCTAGGATAGGAACCAAAAGTATAATTTTGGGCCTTCCAAATAAGAAAGAGGTATAAATCAAGTGAATGAGGGCTCAAGGTACCTTGAGGCTTTGCAACAGCAGTCTGCTTTTCCAGCTCCAATTGCTCTATCCTATCAACCAACAGTTGTTTCTCTATGTTGATTTTGTTAAGATCTTCTACCGCCTTAAGACGATGTTGGTTCAAGTGTAGAATATCTGGACGTCATTTTCAAAGAATGAAAGAAAAAACCCAAAACTATATTAGAAATTTAGAAATGAAAACACATAAAAAAGCACAAATTAGATGAATTGCATTGAGGACTTTGGACTTACTCTTCTGAGCTTCTCTGAAGAGTCGCCAAATTTCGGACTGTTTCGGTTCCTCAGCATTGGATGACTTGCAGTTTGCGTAATGCAGACAACAAAATCATCAGCAGCACAAAAACTAAGGACTTTAAACACAACCATTGAAAACACTAATTCGTAGTACCTACCTCCTGAGGCTGGGAGCTTTGTAAGCTGAAATTGATGTAGTTTAGAGTCATTTAGATCAAAGTGATTGAGACAAACGAAGTAGAAAAATCAAACTCACAAAAAATTAAAAAGCTCACTTCGCCTCTGAGGAAGAGGATGAGGACCCATTAATGGTGGAGCAGCAAACAACCGGAATTCGAGGTTTTGGGTGGGGTTGTTGCCAAGGGATGATCACACTGCTCAACAGCGCCTTCATTCTTCAAACCTCTTGGAGCGTTTGTTTTGAGAATTTGAGGAAAGATAACTTTTTGTAATGTTGTAATTTTGACTTCATTAGCTTTGAAATTGAGAAGAAAATATATTGAAGTATTGCTTACCGCTATCTCAACCTGACTCTCTAACTGCACGCTTCTTTTATTTTTGCTTTCATCTTTTTTTTTTCTTTTTATACTAGCCCATGCCAATTGATTTTCTTTTTCTTTTTTGTTTTATTTTTAAAATTAATAAAAGATAACATGGGTAATTATGTTCCATAAAAGTATAACATCTTATCAGATTTTGTTTTTAATTTTAATTTTTTTTAATATAAAAAATGTAAATTTACCATATTATCCTCATTTAATTAATAATTTCAATTCTTAACATTTGAATTAACCAATGACAGTTTTTGGTATTTTGAATGTTTCACCTGCCTTTTGCTTTCTTATACTAGCCCCTTGGCACATGCTGCCAATTGGCTTTTTTTTTATTTTTTTTTATTTTTAGAATTAAGAAAAGATAACATGAGTAGTTATGTTCCATAAAAGTATGACATGTTATTTGATTTTGTTCTTAATTTTAATTTTTTTAATATAAAAATACAAATTTATCATATTATTCTCATTTAATTAATAATTTCAATTCTTAATATTTGAATTAATCAATGGTATTCTCTGGTATTTTGAATGTTTCACCATTCCCTACCATTTACTTTATGTATATAGATATATCAAACAAGCTTTTATTTTGCGTTCTTTATTCTTTGTTTCTTTTCAGTTTGTTTCAATTTATTTGCATATCATTTTGATTTTGGCAATTTTAGTCATATACATTAATTTGGCTTGCAATTTGTTTATACCATAGTTGACCGGAACAGTTTGGGAATGTGCAATTCTAAGAACATTTCCACTTATTTCCTTTTGTCAAAAGGGGGTCTAGGCTCTGAAAACAACCCCTACAAAAGAAAAGTTGTCATGACAAGAAGTAGGGCCATGAAACTAGGCAAGCCCCAAGGCAGGGCTGCTTTTTGGGCAAGCTGACGTCAGTAGCCAATTTAAATACCAAAAAATTTAAAAAAATTACCAAAAAATTCAGAAATTTTTTTCTATAAATACCTATCCATGTTCTTTACTTCCCACACCAAAATCCATACCAATTCTTCTCCTCATATCTCATGTAAATAGTGGTTGTTCTTGAGTTGCCATTGCAATGGGTAAGAGCAAGTCCAACGGGCCAGCCGAGCCCGAGGCGAGGGGGGAAAAAAAATTCGTTCCAGCGGCTAGCCCAAGCCCGGGGGGCTTGTGGGACCCACCAACTCGGGCCAGCCCGAAGGCGAGTTCAGCCCGCCGGCGCTGACGTCAACGAGCGTGTTCAAATTTTTTTTACCGTTGGCGTGTGCATTGCACGCGCCAACTGTAAAAAAAATTTGAACCAGCGCGAGCTGATGTCAGCGCGACGCCAGCTCCAACGGGAAGTTGCCACGTGTCTAGCCCCCAGCCCTCCGATCAGCATATTCGAATCCAATCCTACGGCTGAGCCTTTTTTGGGCAATAAAAATATGAAAAAAATTCAGAAATTTTTTTAAAAAATTCAGATTTTTTTTCCTTATAAATACCTATCAATACCCTTCACTTTCAACACCAATCCTCATACATTTCATTATACTTCTACTATTATTCACTCTTTATTCAACATTTTCCTCTTTTTCACCTTGTATTTTGATTTCATATTTTTATGGCTTCTTCTATCGAAACTGGAGGGGCTTGGAGCACCATGGAAGATGCTTCCTTGTGTGAGGCTTGGCTCCAAATTTGTCATTGTCTCGTGTCCGGCAATGAGATGAAATTTTTTCATATATGGAAAAAAATTCATGCCGAATTTTGTGAAAAAATTCCGGGGTCTACTCGTACGGAGATGGTATTATCCAGTAGGTGGAAAATTCTCAATAAAGAGTTGGGAAAATAGAGAGATGCCATAGCAAAAGCGATGGACAACTATAGAAGCGGGGAAAATCGTACTAACGAGATAAGTATTTTATAATTTTTGTTTTATTAAGTTTAATCTCCTAATATATATATATTTTGTTAATATTGCTTGCATTTTCAATATTTTGTTAATATTTCTTGCATTTTAAATATTTTGTTCATATTTCTTGCAATATCAATATGTTGTTAATATTTCTTGCATTTTAAATATTTTGTTAATATTTCTTGCATTATCAATATTTTGTTAATATTTCTTGCATTTTAAATATTTTTTTCAATATTTTGTTAATATTTCTTGCATTTTCAATATTTTGTTAATATTTCTTGCATTTTCAATATGTTGTTAATATTTCTTGCATTTCCACTTGTTTCTTAATTTTCTTGCACTTCTAATTTATTTGTAAGGTTAATTGCATTTCCATTATTATTTTTTTTGTTACTTGCATATCCAATATATTTTAAATATTTATTGCATTTCCATTTTTTTGTTAAATAGATGATTCAAGCACAAATGTGGTTCGGTGCAACCGGGGGTGGCAAAAAAAGTTTCAACCATCATGAATGTTGGGAGGTGGTGAAATATTGCAAACGCTTCATAATTATTCCGACGGGTCCCGCCGTTGTGTTAAACGAGACGCCACTCCGTGATTCAATGACATCGGATTCACCTCTCGATTCTCCTATGAGTCAAGACTCACCCATCGAAAAGGAGCCGAGGCCCATTGGCTGAAAGGCCGCGAAGGCAAAGAAAGCGGGTAATTCAAGCAATAATAATTCAAAATTTTTGGAGGAAATTGCAAGGCAAAACGGCATAAGAATTGAAATGGAGCAAAAACGCCAAGATAACGAGTTGGCCCTTCAAGCTGAGTATGCACGAGAAAGGGAGTATTTGCGCAAAAAAGATATGGACAAGACGGATCGGGAAACCATGGCGATGGATACAAGTCATATGTCCCCTGAAACAAAACAATTTTGGAAGCTAGAACGAAGGGATGTTATGAGAAGAAGACTTTTCCGGGATGATGGGCCTAGCAACACGGATTGGTTAAATGATGGAAACCATTAAATTAGTTAGCATACCTTTTATGTATTTGTATTTTTCATGTTTTCTATTAAAGTTGTTGTAATTCATGTATTTTATTTTAGTAGTAGTAATTCGTAATGACTTGTATTACATTTCGTTATTTAATAAACAAAGCATTCAATAAATTACCTTTTTATTCAACATATTCCATACTTCAAACAAAACAAAATAAAAATAAAAAAAACTACAAACAAGGCACAATAATAATAACAAACCACAACCAAACCATAATAAATAAAAATACAACACAACCTAACCATAACTAAATAAAACATAACCAAAGCATCTATGCTCCATCATTCATCTTCATTGCCTTTCACCGCCCATAGATGCTCCATCAAGTGAACTTGACGCATTTCATGAATATACGAAGATTGCATCTTTGTATATCGATCTATCATTCCAGTCATCAAATGACCATCCATCACCAACGGTTCCGGCTCAAACGGTTCTCCACTTGGCCCCGTGGGCCTTTCATAAATCCGTGTCAAGGCCGTGTTCATTGGATCCGGTTCGTAGACCTCTAAAGCATCATAATCGTACTCATCCTCCACAATCATATTATGGAGGATGATGCAAGTCATCATAATGCTTCTGAGGATCTCCTCATCAAACATACGGGCCGCACCTCGAATAATCAACCACCGAGCTTGAAGGATGCCAAAACACCTTTCGACATCTTTCCTGTATCCCTCTTGATAGGTAGCAAATAATTTTTGCTTCTGGGATCGGGGATTCGGAATGGATTTGACAAAAGTGGTCCACCTCGGGTAGATGCCGTCAGCTAGATAATACCCCGTCTGGTACACTGTATTGTTGACTTGATAGGTGATATTGGGGCCCTGGCCTCTCAATACATCGTTGAAGACCGGGGATTGACCCAGCACGTTGAGGTCATTTTGGGATCCTGCAACTCCAAAGAAGGCATGCCAAACCCATGTGTCGAAGCCAGCAACGGCTTCAAGGATGATACTTTTTTGGCCTTTTCTATTTCCGTAATCACCTTGCCAGGCAGTTGGGCAATTCTTCCATTGCCAGTGCATGCAGTCGATGCTACCAATCATTCCTGGAAATCCTCGAGCTTCGGCTTTTTGTAGAAGCCGTTGGAGGTCCCTGGGAGTAGGTCTACGCAGGTAGTCCCTAGTGTACAGAGTTTCAACTGCTTGACAAAATCTTACCAAAGCCTCCAACGTAGTGGACTTCCCCATCCGGGCAATCTCATCCACCTGATCAGCAGATGCTCCATACGCCAACATTCGTATAACAGCTGTAAGCTTTTGCTCCGGAAGAAGCCCCAAAACCCCAGTAGCATCACACTTTTGAACAAAGTATGCATCATAATTGCAAATATCATGCATGACTTTATTGAACAAATGAGGTTGCATTCTAAATCGCCTTCGAAAATCAACATCAGAGTACAAAGAAGTTGGGATAAAATAATCTTCCAAAAGATTCTTACCCCGAGAATGCCTATGTCTTTCCACATTCCGGCGGCGGCCGACTTGTGAACCACGGCGGCGACCTTGGTTCTCTTCATCTTGCAAAGCCACTGCTATGAGAACTTGTTCATCGACTTGTCTCTGCAACTCATTGATTTCATCTGCTCTACGGTTTCTCTCATTTGTTTCTCACTTTTGCCTCTCCAAGCATCTCCTAAAATCTTCCATTGAGAATGAATGAAGTATGAATTCTAAACTCTGAGAAATGAAAATATAGAAAGATGTGGTGTGAGAGGTATGAGCTGAGCCTCTGGTTTTATAGAAAATTTTGGCAAGATAGACATGCCACGTGGCTTGATTTTATTGGATGAAAATCTTATCTGAAATTTGAAATTCATCCGAAATTTGAACCCTAATTTGTATGAAATTTGAATTTTGAAATTCCGAAATTTGAACCCAAATTTATCTGAATTTTGAATTTTGAAATTCATTGAAATTTGAACCCAAAAATTTATCTGAATTTTGAATTTTGAAATTCATCCGAAATTTGAAATTTTGAAATTCATCCGAAATTTGAATCCAAAAATCTTATCCGAAAATTTTATCCGATTATGAATAGTCTTGACAAGTAGGAACCCAGAAATCTTATCTGAAAATATTATCCAAATTAATTATTTTCATTAAAAATAAGGGGGAAAAAATAAAAAAATGAATAGTAATTGCCCTTAGCCATGGCAATGGGTGGAAATACAAAATACTATTTGCAAGGGCAACCACTATTCACGTGAATAGTGGCTGCCCTAGCTCCCCCCTTGTCATGGCTAAGGACAAATGGGTGGAGTTGCTTTAAAAATGCATTAAAAAATTGCTAAGACAATCACTATTCAAGTGAATAGTATTTGCCCTTACCCTTTGCTATGGCACAATGGGATGGAGTGCTCTAACAAAGTCACAAAAGCACCGAAGGTGCTCCGAATACATGCCACCAATCCCACGTCGACTGTACGGACATCATACTTGATCAATAGCCCAACCTACTAATCTACAATCTCATGGAACCACAAGGGGATTCGAACCGCCACATGTCGTGCCGGTTTCAAGACACGTAGCTCCAATACAAAGCTTGCTTATAAGATTATCCTAAACTCCATGCTTAGCTAACTTAAGCATCAAAGTACATTACCACAATTGCCACATATAAGGGCATTCCTATTTCTAAAACTGTCGCATTCAACTGAAAAAAGGTAATCAATTCTTATATTTTGCCTTAGCAATTCTAAACTTCTTGGACTTTATTTTTTATTTTATTTTATTTTTTTTACACGACCACAACCGCCAAAATTTAAATGACGAACATCAAAGTGAAAAATGAGTCAAACTACAACAACTAAAGATATGATTTCGCCATCTTTCTTTGTTATTGTCGCTTTTCCTTTGATATATTTTATTTTACTGCTTTACTCCTTTCAAATGAAATGTTTAGTCGGCATCTTAAGTGTGTGCGTTTCAAAATCATATAGAAGATAGGGATTGGCCATATAGCAATTTCAAGTTTTCTTCTTCCTCTTTTTTCTTTTTTTTGGTGGGGTGTGGGAAGGGGTTGGGAAGGAACTCTGGGGAATTGCAAAAGCCAACAAACCTCTATAAATGCATCTCCATTCCACTCTCTCCCTCTCTCCCCCTCTCTCTCTCCAACGCCCAAAAATTATATTTCACATAATTTGACACTAAAATTACATTTTGCGAAGTAGCAAACAAATCCCCAAAAGCTTCAGAAGTAATTTTATCAACTCCACTTTAGCACGAGACAAAATATCCCTAGGGTGGTGAGACGAAATTCCCTTCCTTAATGATGACCCAGCTTACGCTTCTTTAATAATCTATTCCTTTTGGCCATCTGTTCCCTCCTTTCTTCTTCGTCTATCAATCTAGCCTGCTCTTCGTCCTCCTGCCTTGCGATTCTTGCACTGCAACATCACGAAAATAGACGTTTCGGATCAGTGGAATACAATGTGATGCAGCCCCACGAAGGTGCTTCTCAAATAAGCAAATACCTCAATGGAATCTCAGTCATACCCCAAAATGGGAAACACTGGGCATAATAATACAATAACATGATATTAAGTGGGGCAAGCTGACTGCTTACCTCCGTTTTTCCTCCCTCATAATATCCTCAAAGTTGGCCTCCATGTCACTACAATCATCATCGCCAGCAAACTTGTCTGGATTATATCTGCAGACATTTCATATAGATGTTTAGAAATATTTACAAAATGCATTAAGGTAAAATTCCTTAACCACAACACAAGACAACATTTCAATCTCTCAATATGGCCAATTGATCTTCACAAAATCAGTCCATAAGAAATTCCAACATGTCACTGAGATACAATACCTTCAAGTGTAAGTGTGTGTGTGTGTGTGTGTGGCATTCAGCAGATTTATCAAATATTTCACCAAAAATGAATTTTGAAATCAACTTCGGAAACTATTTCAAAGTTAACAGAGGAAGAAAGATAATAACAAAATTACTCACTTAAACATATTCCTGATCATACTCCTATAATCCACCTCGTCATCGTACTCATCATCAGGGTGCCGTCTCAAAGGCTTTCTTTTGGGACGATGCTCTTGTGAAATAGGACGTGAGGAGATTTGCCTTTGCATTTGAGGCTTGTTTATCTGCCAAAATCCATGAATTAGAGAAGTAGGTCTCCAAAAAACTGATCATGCAAAGTAAAGCATATATGTAGGCACATGATGGGCTTTAAACCTGAGGTTTTGTCAATCCTGCTGACTGTCTCGGTAACACTTTGGGCTCATTAGGTTCTCGTACTTCCTTTCTTTGTTGCAAGTGCTGCTTTGGAATAGATGACTGCAACTTTGACGGGAGTGGTTTGTGCACACCAGACAAGGAATTCTTCACACCTGGTGCAGAAGCCTTCCTCTCAGCAGTAGAAGCGGGCATCTTTGAACCTTTTGGCCCTAAAGGCCGGCTGGGCCCATTTCCATTGTTGCTACCAAGCTGTTTTCTAGAGTCCACTGATGTAGAATCAGGTCTTCTGCTGGCAGAACTTAACTTATTGGGCCCCCCTTTAGAATGCATCTGTCCGTTCATAGATACCGGTCTCCTTTCATCACGACCTCCATGAGCATGTCCATTCATAGATACCGGTCTCCTTTCATCCCGACCTCCATTAGAATGTCCATTCATAGATACCGGTCTCCTTTCATCGCGACCTCCATGAGAATGTCCATTCATAGATGCCGGTTTTCTTTCATCACGACCTCCATGAGAATGTCTACCATTATTTGCCATAGGTAGTTTGCTTTTCGGTGCCATTTGACTAGAGCGCACCTCTTTAAAATCAGCAAAAAACCTGTATAAGTTCCTCAATGAAAATAGAATGTTTAAAGCCCCATAAATAAAGAGCCAGATAAGAAGTAGCAGATAGCAACACACCTGAATTTGGAACAGAGACACTTCGAGGAGGACGATCGTTAGAAGAAGCTGGAAGCTCTACATCGTCAGATAATAAAAAGGAGTAATCTCGTGTATCCTTAAGCTTTTGGACTTTATTTTTAGCCTGCACATTCCACAAATGCCATTAAGAGTTAATAAGACAACTAGGAGACTAATTCAGACTTTATGCGCCGACAAAAACAATTTGCTCCAAATACCTCATTAATGACTCTGGGTTTCTGGTTATATGCTACAGGTTTCGATCCAGCAGAGGTTGATCCAGAGCTCTTCTTGTTCTGTAGAAACAAATGAGATCATCAAAATAAAATTTATGCCGAAACCAAAACCATGAAGAAGCATGTTCATGGCTAGAGAAAAAGATCAAATGTGAGAAAGTAATGTAATAAGCTATACCACAAGAGAGAGTTATTATACATACAGAATGGAGGGAGCTCGAAACCCTAGATGCCAGATGCTGGGTTTCTAATAGTGACTTGCTTTCTTGAATCACTCTCTCAGATATAATCGGTTGAGATGGGCCAAAGAAAGATCCATAACTGCAGAAGCAGAGAAACAGATTTTCAAACAATTTTATAACTACACCTTACCACTCTGATGTCCACACGAAAAATACGAAATAAATCACATCTGTGAGATAATCCCATTACTGAAGAAGAAAACATGGCACTGACAAATCATGGCTCAATGTGGTGTAAGTGTTAGCTCTCAAAACATTTCATGAGAAGATACAAGCTGGTAATGAACTTAAAAACACATGACTATCTCAACCTCGTTACAGTTCCAGGAGTAAAATGAAATTGGAAGGAAGTGAAACACTTTGGAATATTTTTCCCATTGTGTCTACTCAATTACTTTCAAGGTGGTGGTGATATCCCTGGGAGAAAAATTAGCCTGTCCCAGAAATTGAAACTACATAACGTGTATCACTCTATCATAACAGGTCCCAGTACATAGTAATACCATGTAGCCAATCAACAAATTAAGCAACTATTTGGTTGCATCAGTTGCTTGCCTCCCTCAAGTTTCAGATGACAACGCCAAATATTGTTCATCAAACAGTCAATACAGGTACCTTAAAACAATGTCACCATTGTCCTCACAATAATGACAACACATTCAACAAAAGAAACAGCAATGAGTTATAACCCTCTAAAGGAGCATTGAAACTAGTACTAGCAGTGAACAGAACCACCTTCGTTGTGGTTCTAAGGAAGTATGCGTTCTTTCACATATAAAACTGGTGGTTATAAAGTAGTCACTCACTTATCATAGGGGAGCTTCTTCTTTTTATCACTGGAGTTGGCCAAAGAAGAACCGCCTTCCTTCTTCATCTGCTTTCGAAATTGTTCTTTCAACCGTTGTCTCAACTCAAGGTATTCCAATGCTTCCTTGGTAGGCTTTGGATCTTCTTCTTCCGCTTCCTCTTCATACTCTTCGCCATCCTCCTCTTCCTCATATCCCTCGCCTTCGTCCTCATAATCATCATATTCTTCGACTGATTGACCATATTCCTATACCAAAACAACCACCAGAAATGGTCAAACTAATTCTTTTCTAGGAAAAAAAAAAGAAAAAAGAGCATCAATGTCAATAATTAACATATCGATAATACAGAGATAGAAGTAGACTGAAAATTTTCTTACATCTCTATCGTATCCCCGCATTTCTATTTCAAAATGAACAATTACGAATACTGGGTACCTGAAAATCACAAAAAGCCCAAATCTTTATTATGCTGGACTATAAAACGCGAAAAAATCTGTAATTTCAGTCCAATCAAACAAAAACCCTATAGTCTCTGTTTGGTTCCGTGGATTTGGCATTGTAATTGAACCCTAATTTTGACATTGGCCAATTCAATGCCTAATCCACAGTTCGGATGCTCAAATATCATGCAGATACTATGAAATTAAAATTCCAAATTTCTTTTAGCTGATAACCAGAACCAAACTACTTACCAGAAGTCCTTGCAACCGCAACACCGATCGCAGAGGCCTCTCAAAGTGAAGATAATCGCTGGGAAGCCCCAAATGGTACAATTCCGAATCCTCTCTCTTCAAGCCCTAATAATCGAAATTCACGTTCTACGGAGGAAAATGGATATGATGCGATGCGATCAGAATTCTCGAGAGAGAGAATCTGCAAGCCCTAATTGTAAAGCTTTGGGGTTGGGGGTTCGACCGGTTACTGTAAAACGAAGAGTTCCATTATTGCAATATAAAATTTAATTATGATTTCATCAATAAATAAGTAAATATATCTTTCCAATTATTTTATTTTATTTTAAATTGGAATTTTAAATTCTGTATTGATCTGGTTCCTTCCAAAAGATTATTCAATTACACTATTTTGTCCTTTTTTTTCCCCTTTGTTTCCTTATCTATTGTAGAGAATACACTTTCAACCCTCTTCCCCTTCGCAAGCCTGTAATATAGTTAAAAACACTTCAGGAATCAAATTAAAAGAAAAGGAAAAACAAACACATAATTCACACTCTTGAAGAATCATTTAAATCAAAAAATTTAAATAAAATAAATAAAATACAAAGCCCAAGTGGCAATTAAACTCACCCCTCCATCTATTTTCCTTTTTTCTTCATTTGGTTTAATAATAAAGCTAAAACAGAAAACACAAAAGGATTAAAATATATATATATATATATATTAATTTTAACAAAAATGTTTTCATAACTATAATATAAGATAATTAACACACGTGAGCCCGTGCCAAAAGACTAATATACAATAAAGTTACTAAAATGTCAATATAATTTTTACCTTCTTTTTAATACATTTTGATTATCTAACTCTTCATTATCTGAATTTTGCTTTTGACACGACTGTATAGTTGTCTTTTTTAACCACATTAACTAAAAATTCTTTACTTTACATAGTTGACTTGGTCTTGCAATATGTCATTTTAACATGTAAGTTAGCATACATTGAATTAAAATTATACAATTTCAAAACTCGAACTTTTTTAATCAAATTGAAAGGAATGAAACTCCTATTAATTCAAGATTCAAATTCAACATAAGATCAATAAAAAAGAAAATATCCGGACAATTCCTTATCAAATAAATTATGAAGGACTAAAATCTATTTTTCTCAGAAACCCACACCAGCATCTAGGCCCAACTATAGGTAGCCCTAACTGAGCCCAAATGCAAAAAATAAAAAATCTTCAAAAATTCATATTTTCCATTTACCCCAGCGGCCCAGCCTCACCTCATGTTCTCCTTCTCTGCTTCTTCAGTTCTCCAATTTATTCTTCGGGTCCCTGTAGGTCTCTACTTCTTCCTTCTTCGCTTGTTCTTATTTTTCCAGTTCTTAGCTATGTTGAATTCTGAAATAGAAGACCAAGTTTTCAACTTGTTCAAGGATTTCATGGCCAGGTAGTCTTTACCTCTGTCTCTGTGTGTGTGTTTTGAGCTTTACTAGCATAAATTCACTTGCTATGAACACGGTGGTGTTTTGTGCTTTTTTTTTTTTTCATCTGGGTAATCTCTTTAACTTCATCGTTGTGGCAGGGTGGCCAAGTTTGATGATTTAGTGAATCTGGGAAGCATATTACTCACTGGCTTTCAGCAGGGGCTGGGTAAGTGTTCTGGGTTGTTATCTGCACTAAGTTACAATTATTTCCCATGTTCCTCAGTAACATTCTTCTTTTCTAGAGTTTCTTAGGCGGCCCCCGGTAGAGAAGACATCTGAGTTGGTTAAAAACATAATCCGAGCTAATGAAACACAGAGACTTAAGTCATATATTGAAGCTGGATGCATCAACAGTGACGATGGCGTGCAAAATACAAACAAGTGTAAGTGCAATTGCTTTCTGTCTTTGGATTCTTGGTTAGATAATTTAGGCCCTCTCAGGCCCATATCACCCTTATTATCAACTAAGTTGTATGATTTTTGAAATTTATACTGAGTTCTATTTTAAAGCTATGATCTTTATAAAATTTACTTGAAATAATTGGAATGAGTTTTAATCTTTTCTTTCTCTTCATTTGATCTTCATTTTCCTTGAGTTTTTTGGCCATCTGTTACATGTCACCGTTTGTACTTTTGCTCCCTTTTCCAACTGTAGTGTCATTCTGTAATGATTTCTTTTGGGGCACTTGTTTCCTATAGCTATCTGATGATTGCCTTGTTGTTGTTGCTCTTGGTACTGAATTTGCACGTATTATCCTCTCTTTTTTCCTTTCCTTTGTTTTCTGATATTTTACTGTTCTGAACGTGATGTTTTTTTTTATACATGGGGAATTTTGCGTATAGAAGTGCATACATGCCAACTTGGACTTCGTGACCATTTAAGCAAAGGTAACATCTCTTTTCAAAGTTATAATTATTTGTTTCTTCAATCATATATGACAAAGTAATCTTGTCAAAATGGCAAGTGAAGTGGTGATGCCTTTACTTCGATAAGCTAATTAATCTGTTTGTATTATTAGTTATTTCTTATCTGGTGTGTTTGATAGTTGTTGCAATGCTGATACTTTGTTTATGTAACACTTCTTGTGCTTCTGAGATTTAATTTAAACATGTAATGAGTGTTGCAGGCAAAAGCATACTTAATGAACTTGAATGCCTCGTGGAGGATGTAAATGGTGCAATGGAAAATTTGTCCCCTTTCCAGGATGACAGTTTTGCTGACAGGCTGAATGAAGAAGCAAGTACTGATGACAAGGTAGTCTTCTTTCCTCTTTTTTCTTCATTTTTGTTTGGTCCTTCCCCCCTCACACCCCCTGAGTTCGGTAGTTATTGTACCCATATAAGTACAGACACAATCACACTTGTATCTATGATTAGCACTAATTGGAATATAAGTTAATCGGATAAAATGCTTGGATTTGATTAAAGTTTAGTTGAAACATGAATGCCTCTCTGTAGCTTCAGAGTGTAGGGAGTTGTCCTTTTTTTGTTTATTATTTTATCAGATTGGAAAGTGGTTGTTTTAAATTTTCGGCAATCTTTACTGCTATTGAGCAGCTGTTATGTGGTATCTCTCGTAGTCTAGAGATTATTTTTTAGGTTTCTTCTATAGTTTTGTTATAGAAGTGGACTCCTTATTCACTAATTTTGAACTTTTTTTTTTCTAATTAGTGAAAGTTTTGTTCCCCATAAAAAAAGTTGAAACATGCATGGTTCCACCCCAATATATGTCCAGTTTGGCATCATATCTCTTTATATGGTGCATTATATTGGTAACCTCAGAGTGTATGTACATCCCTACAAGCTGCTTGGCTGCATGACGAGCCTGCCTGTTGAAAATCTCCTTGCCCTGATATAATCAGCAGAATTTTGGCCGAAGTTTGGTCAGCCATCATTCAAACGTCTTCAATAACTACAAAAATTATTTGTACTTTATGTCCATTTATCATATACTTTGCATCCAGAATAATTGTCTTCCTTTCTTTATAGTTTTTCTTGAAACGCTTTCCTATCCCAATGTCCTTTCATTTTCTGATCAAGTTTGAAGTGTTTGTAAAATAGGAAAAAGAGATTAGATTAGAAGTTGTGAATGCAATATTTCTGTCTCCTTAAAATGTTGATGATTAAGAAAGGGGCAAAATTATTTGGGATAGAGGGAGTTATATATTTTCAGTTCTAAGATGTTTGGCTGAACTTAGTTCAAAACTAGTTCAAAATTGTATATTTCTCCGAAAAATTCTTACACCAATTCTTAATTCTGATTTCTTGTGGTTGATGATAATATTTAAAACCCCAGACTACTGACACCTAACTTCTTCATAGGAGGAAATTGCTTCATCCCTTCCCAAAAGAAATGAAGTTACCGATTATGCTGAGTGTATGGGGATCATTTACAGTATGGTCAAGCAAGACTACATGATGCAGGTATTAAAGCTTTCTGTCTCCTTTCCTATCATTTTGAACACTTTGGTGTAAACTTTAGAAAATCCTATGTCAAAACGTGTTGCAGGAAAGGGTTGTTTCTGCTCTGAATGCTAATAAGTCATCTTCAGGAGAGTTAGAGAGCTACTGCCTGATGTGGTCTTTGCGTCCCTTCATAAATAGCGAAGTTATGGATCATGCTTGGAAACTTATTCCCTGAAGTGTCAATGTTTGTTTCCTGTTAGATTGGTAATTTAAATTAAACTAATGGTCATAAGACAATTCATTTGACGACATAATTGTTGGTTGTTTGTCTGAGTATTTTAGTCCATCTTATGATTTATTTATTTTCGAAAAACCATGTCACGATTGATTATCAGCAGTGGTAATTGACATCTATGAAATTTGACACAAATTTTTTTTTTTTTTTTATATATAAATAAACTCAACTTCTATTAGATGGAATAATTAGAATAATTATTTACAAGGTCAACGTAAAGTACAACCCATCAACCATATATCCCGAAACCCATTTGACAAAATTGGATGATATTCTTAAATCTCTGTCCAGTCTCAGCAGTGGGGACCAGCTGCAAGTATCTCCTCAGTCAGCTTGTTGTCCTCGCCAATCTGGTAATTTGTGAAGGTCTCAAAGTTGTTTTTGAACAGGCCAGCCAGCTTCATCAGTGTCTCATTGTATGCATTCTTGTCTGACCACTGCAACACCAAAATTAAAATAAAATACCAAATCACATTAGAAAGGCTGAGAAAAAGAAAAACTAAGCAGATAGATATAGTACAGAGAAAGCCCGACTTACAGTGTTCACAGGATCAAGTATTTCTGAGGGCACTTCCTCAACCTCACTAGGAATCTCAAGTCCAAACACTTTGGTCTTCTTATACTCTGTCTTCAAGAGGCTGCCGGAGTGGATGGCATCAATGATTTTCCTTGTGTAGGCTAGCTTGATGCGGCTTCCGGATCCATAGCTGCAAGAGAGAAACATAATTTGGTTCAGATTTTCTTGCAAAATAAAAAAATGGATAAACGTTTTTAGGGTTCTAATGTTATGAACTTATGATGATGTTTTCAATTTTTCATACCTTCCACCAGACCAGCCAGTGTTCACCAGCCATCCAGTTGCACCATGCGTCTGCATCTTCTCAGCCAACATTGCGGCATACTTGGTAGGATGCAGCATTAGAAATGCTGCACCAAAGCAGGCTGAGAATGTTGCTGTTGGCTCCTTGATACCATCTTCAGTTCCAGCAACCTGAACATTTTCAATGGTGGGTTCAGTCAAAGATGTAAGACAAGCTCAATATTTTGATTTGCTAACCAATTCATAAGCAGATGGGAAAGTACTCTTCTATTTCTCATACCGTGTGAAAAGATATGGAAAATGATTTCGTTTCAAATCCTTACTTTCCCATCTAATCCTTTATGGGATCCAAACGGGACCTAATAGTTGAATATTTACCAGGGCAGTGTAGCCACTGATGAAGTGGTACATGGTCTGTGCCAGGTTCAGCTTGCTCACAGGTGGGAGCACACCAAATGCATCACATGCCAGAAGAATGACATTCTTAGGGTGGGGGCCAACACATGGGATCAGTGCGTTGGGGATGAATTCGATGGGGTAGGCTGCACGAGTGTTCTCTGCAACCACAACCAAAAATAATATTTTGCTTGAGTGATGTTAGCATATATACAAGTTTATAAGTTCATCTTTTCTCTGTTTTCTTCTTCCCTCTGATATTTACCTGTAACAGATTTGTCTGCATAGTTCACCAGTCGGGTATAATCATCGAACACAACATTTTCCAGCACTGGCAATAAGGATCAAATCAAATTCAATCATTTTTATGGTGGCGTGGCATTGGTTGGAAAAAAATTGATTGAAAAATCACAAGAAATGGAAATGATATATTACCAGCGCCAAACTTGATGGCGTTCCAAATGTCGGGCTCCTTCTCCCTGGAAAGGTCAATGCACTTGGCATAGCAACCACCTTCGATGTTCGACACACCTTTGTCGCTCCAGCAGTGCTCATCATCTCCGATCAAGTACCTGTTGTGATCAGTGGAAAGGGTTGTCTTACCGGTACCTAATCATAAAAATGGAAAAACGCGAATGAGCATTTGATCAGAACCTAACTGGCCTCTCAGCACGCGGGCGCGCTCTATGATGATGAGTCGATAGTATTTACCTGACAAACCAAAGAAGAGGGCAACATCTCCACTCTTCCCCATATTGCAGCCAGAGTGGAGGGAGAGGATTTGGCGCTTGGGCATGAGATAATGCATGACACTGAAGAGGCCCTTCTTCATTTCACCGGCATACATGGTTCCAAGAATGACCATCTCCTTCCTAGCAATATGGAGATCAATGCTAGTAGAGGATGTCATGTAGTGTGTGTAACGATTGCAGGGGAACTTGCCAGCATTGTAGATAGTGAAGTCCGGAGTGCTGAAATTCTCCAGCTCTTCTTTAGTGGGTCGGATGCACCTGAGTGAACATCGACGTTTGTAGTCTTATTGGAATTCAAGGACGAAAATGCAAATCGGAGGATAATTCAGCCCAGTTCTTAATTATGTTGTACTTACATGTTGTGCATGAACAGTGAGTGGTAAGCCCTAGCAGAGACAATCCTCACTTTGATTTTGTTTTCTGAATCCCAGTTCAGAAATTGGTCATTCACAAAGACCTGTAAATCAAACATTCAAGACCATTATTATTATTCTATAGCCATAACGATATATGGAAATTTAATGAAATGAGATGAAAAAAAATTACCTTGTCTAAACAATTTAAGTAATCTACAGCTCTTTCCCTGTTAATCATGAACGTGTGCTCGTCCATTTCGATGTTGGGGGAACCCCTACAGGTGAAAGACAATACCAACGTCAATAATCAAATATTGACATCATTTATTTCAGAAAAAATATATAAGTAAAAAAAAAAATTGAAAATGAGGCACTTACTTTCCCCACCAAAGATCATCCTGAGTAGTAGCGTCCTTGACAACACGCTTATCTCTTGGAGACCGACCAGTCTTGGCTCCCGATCGAGTTGCTAATGCACCGGTGGACGTGATGAACGACCCCTTCTCGTACTTGACAGCATGCTCATACAGCTCTGCGCCACATACAATCCATACTTCAATTCCCCCACGCTTTTTATTTTTTGCCAAAAAACATATCCAAAGTTCCAACAAACAATGATGCAAAATGTTTAGTATTACGGGTTTTGCTAAGGTCAGTGGTCTACGTGCAAATCATTGATCGAATATGTGTCCATGATTACTAGCTCTTAGTATTACTACAGACAGAAGAATAGGTTTTACCAGCAGGAGTAAGGTTGTAGAGGACGTTGGTGAACTTTAAGGCGCTGTCACTGACGCAAATAGTGGGGGTGAAATGTGACACTTTATCAACATCGTTCTGGTCATACTTCTTAGCCGGAACGACCTTCATTTGATCCATTTTCTCTAGTCAGTATTTGAAGCCAAAACTAATATGTATAAAAATAAATAAAAATGAACCAACCTCGGGTGTCTGTGTCTGTGGTTGGGTCTTAGTCTCACCGAAAGCCATTTTCTTGGTGGGTATCTTAAAATGAAGAGCACAAAGAGCAGCAAAAGATAGTTTTTGGTTTGACAGGGCGTTCAATCTCCTTTTATTTCCATTTTTTTTATTCGAGAGATTGAACGTACGATTAATTAAGCTGGGAAATTTGTGTGTATTGTCTTTCACCTTTTATAGTGGCTCATGCATGCCAAATTATGGTCAAAGATTAAATTGAGGTAAAAAATAAAATGGATAAAATATGTGGAGAAGGTGAATTGCATGGTGTCTTGAATGACACGTAAAGAGAGTTCCATTGCTTTTGGATCATGGCACCCCAAATTTAGTTTTCTAATAATAGCCTAAGATTAAACTCAATGCCAGATAATTGCTCTCATCTTCTTCATCCTAAAATTCTTCTTTGATTTGTTCTTGGCGTCGCAGCTATACTATTTCTTTATATAAAAAATTTTAAAAACCGAGTATAGCCACCCGCTATACTATTTTTTTTAAAAAGAATTGGAAAAAATCGTATATAGCCGCACGCCTATACTATTTTTTATAATAAAAAAAATTAGAAAAAACTCGTATAGCCAACTGGCTATACCATTTTTTTTATAAAAAAAAACTTTAGTATAGCCTCGTGCCTATACTACTTAATAAAAATAATTATAAAAAAGGACTCTCCTAGTTGTATTAGTTTATACTTTATAGATATTAATTTGGTATAGTCGCGTAGCTATACTAATAAAATATGTACATGCTTTATTCGGCAAAATTTTGTCTAATTAAAACTTAAAAGTTTGGCCATTATATAATATTTTAATATAATTCATTCAAAATTTTTAATATATATTATTTGTATTCAATAATATGTGATAATTATGTGTATTATGGAAGAATTTGTAAAAAATAGGTGTAGTAAAAAAATTGGAAAAATCGGGTATTGTCGCGCGGCTATGCTATTTCTTTTTTAAACAAATTGGAAAAAAAAAAAAACCACGTATGGCCAAATTCTAAAAAACCGTGTATAGCCGATCGGCTATACTATTTCGTTTGAAAAATTGTAAAATTTCGTGCATAGCCGGTCGATTATACTCTTTCGTTTTAAAAATTGAAAAAATTCGTGTATAGCCTGTCGGCTATACTATTTCTTTTTAAAAAGTTGAAAAAATCACCTATTGCCGTGAGGTTATACTACGCCCGGCTATACTTTTTAAATACATTTTGTTCAAAAGGGGCTATTCCATTTAATACAAAAATAAATAAAATAAAAAAGGGCCCTCCTAGTTTGTCCCTTATAAATTTTAATTTGCTAGTTTCAACATATCCAAAGTAGATATTAATCTTCCACTATATGATACTTTAATGTAATTTTTATAACATATGTTATTCTTATTCAATAATATGTGAGAATTATTTGAAAATAATACGTGTATAAAACATTACAAATACGTACATACAAGTACAACAAGACTATTGTCTGTTTGCTTTTTAAAAAACGTGAGACGTGTATAGAACACGAATGCATTATTGAAAAATACGTACGTACATACACACACACACACACACACACACACACACACACACACACACACACACACATATATATATATGTGACGTACATATACACACATATATATATATGTGTGTGTATCTATGTCAAAGACTATAGCCGCTCGTCTATACTATTTATTAAAGACAATTTTTTTTTTTCAAAGAAAAAAAACAGTAAAACCGCCCGGCTATACTAGTTTTAAAAGAAATTAGACAAAAACCGAGTATAGCCACGCGGCTATACTATTTACTAAAGAATAAAACAGAGCAGTTAAAAAGAATTTTAAAAAATGAGTATAGCCTTATGGGGCGGGCAAGTTTTCTCTGCCCCGAAGTTCAAGCAAACCTAGGTTGATGTTACACAGATTCGGGTTGCCTAAGTAGAAGGCATGGAACTAGTGATTCCCTTGCGATCTTGTCTTCCTACTATAGGCGGCTATACTATTTTTAATATTAAAAAAAAGGAAACCCCACCTATTTGTCGCCACTTGTCAACACAGTTTTATTTTTTAAATAAATTTAAAACACGGAGTACAGCTGCGCGGCTGTACTATTTTTTTACAATTAAAAAAAGGACGACCTTCTTTCTCTAATGCGCCACTTGTCACAAAATAAGTACAGCCGCCCGACTATACGGTTTTTAATAAAAAAATTCGTAGTATAGCGCCCGGCTATACTTTTTAAATACATTTTGTTTAAAAGGGGCTATTCCATTTAATACAAAAATTAATAAAAATAAAAAAGGGCCCTCCTAGTTTGTCCCTTATAAATTTTAATTTGTTAGTTTCAACATATCCAAAGTAGATATTAATCTTCCACTATATGATATTTTAATGTAATTTTTATAACATATCTTATTCTTATTCAATAATATGTGAGAGTTATTTGAAAATAATACGTGTATAAAATATTACAAATACTTACGTACAAGTACAACACGACTATTGTATGTTTGCTTTTTTAAAAACCTGAGACGTGTATACAACACGAATGCAATATTGAAAAATACGTACATATGTATATATATATATATATGTGTGTGTGTGTGTGTGTGTATATATATATGTCAAAGACTATAGCCGCTCGTCTATACTATTTATTACAGACAATTTTTTTTTTTTAAAGTAAAACCGCCCGGCTATACTAGTTTCAAAAGAAATTAGACAAAAATCGAATATAGCCGCGCGGCTATACTATTTACTGAAGAATAAAACAGAGCAGTTAAAAAGAATTTTAAAAAATGAGTATAGCCGGCCGGCTATATAATTTTTAATATTAAAAAAAAATGAAACCCCATGTACTTGTCGCCACGTGTCAACACAGTTATATTTTTTAAATAAATTAAAAACACGGAGTACAGCCGTTCGGGTGTACTATTTTTTAAAAATTAAAAAAAGGACGACCATCTTTCTCTAATGCGCCACGTGTCATAAAATAAGTACAGCCACCCGGCTATACTTTTTTTAATTAAAAATTTCGCAGTATAGCCGCCCGGCTATACTTTTTAAATACAAAGGGGCTATTCCATTTAATACAAAAATTAATAAAATAAAAAAGGGCCCTCCTAGTTTGTCCCTTATAAATTTTAATTTGTTAGTTTCAACATATCCAAAGTAGATATTAATCTTCCACTATGTGATATTTTAATGTAATTTTTATAACATATGTTATTCTTATTCAATAATATGTGAGAATTATTTGAAAATAATACGTGTATAAAACATTACAAATACGTACGTACAAGTACAACACGACTATTTGCTTTTTTAAAAACGTGAGACGTGTATAGAACACGAATGCATTATTGAAAAATACGTACGTACGTATGTACATATATATATATATATATATATGTATGTATACAAAAAAATTGAAGACCTAACTATAGCCGATCGGCTATACTATATCTTTTTTTTAAAAAGTATATAAAAATTCGGTCCGGTCCGGTTTTCCGGTTTTGGCCTTCTTTTTTTTTTTTTTTTTTTTAAAGGTCTGTTTGTGTTGGGCTTTAGTAGATATAAGCCTCTGTTTCAGATTCCTATACAAATTTGGCATAAACTTAAATAATTTCTACATCCCAAGTATGTGCATTTTAACTTCCAAATACAAAATGTGGTCATCCAATCCAAACATACAAAACATGGTTATCCAATCCAAACATACAAAATTGGTTATCCAATCCAAACATACAATCTTAAGAATTATACGACCCAATGTAAAAATTGATAGTTAAATTACAAACCAAAATAGAACTGGCCTAATAAAATAATATTTTTTTATATTGTATATTATATATAATATATTAAAATATATATATTTAATACTGGACCGGTCCGGTGCTGTCTTGTGTAAAACCAGAACCGAAATCGGTTTGAATCGGTCCGGTCCAGTTCGGTCCGGTTTTGTTGACTTTTTAGTCAACTCGGTTTTTTCCGATTTTTTTTCTTCCGATCCGGTTCGGTTTTCCGATTTTTCGATTCATATGCCCACCCCTAGATAAATCCATATAATCCATGTATAAAAATACCAAAATACCCTTGTAAAGACCCAAACCAAATTATGCAGGACCCCGAAAGCCTCCAAGAAAAACACATCACGAGGGATGCAGGGACTGCATCAGAGTGATCAGAGGGGGGGTGTGCTGGCGGCACTTTAGCATAGCCGCACGCCTATACTATTTAATAAAAATATATATAAAAAAATGACTCTCCTAGTTTTATTAGTTTATACTTTATAGATACTAGCCCCTTAGCACATGCTCACGCATGTGTCAATTGGTTTTTCTTTTTATTTTTTATTTATTTTTTAGAATTAAAAAAGATAATGGGTAGTTGTGTTCCATAAAAATATGATCCATTATCTCATTTTTCTTTTAATTTTAATTTTTTTAATATGAAAAAGTGTGAATTTACCATATTATCCTCATTTCATTAATAATTTTAATTCTTAATTTTTGAATTAACCAATGGCATTTTTCGGTATTTTGAATGTTTCACCATTCTTTGCCTTTTGCTTTATATATACTAGCCCCTTGGCACATGCACAAGCATGTGCCATTTGGTTTTATTTTTTGTTTTTTATTTTATTTTTAGAATTAAGAAAATGTAACATAGATAGTTATGTTCTATAAAAGTATAACCTATTATTTGATTTTGTTTTTAATTTTAATTTTTTTAATATTAAAAAAATATGAATTTACCATATTATCCTCATTTAATTAATAATTTCAATTCTTAATGTTTGAATTAAACAAAAGCATTTTTTTAGTATTTTGAATGTTTCACCATTCTCTGCCTTTTACTTTATATATATATATATATCCCCTTCTATTGAGGGATCCCTCAAATAATTTTATTTGAGGGACGCCCTTTAGGGTACCCTACAATTTTTTTCCCAATGATCCAAACCATATATTTTTTAGGTCTTCATTCATAGATCATCCTTACAAAAAATTAGACAATTCGGAAACCGTTTCGACATCCAATTGTGTCTTACAAAATCAATGAACACGGTGCTTCAAGAAAATGCTAAAATTTCAATAACTTAATTGAGTGATCAAATGATATCGGATTCAAGTAATTTTTTGTAGAGATGATCTTTGAATGAGTATCTACAAAATAGACGGTTTGGATTAGTGAAATACAATCCGGAGTGGGGCCTACAAGGGGTGTCCCTCAAATAAGCTTATTTGAGGGATTCCTTAATGGAAGCTCTCTGTATATATATATATATATATATAGATAATACGTGAATTTTGTGTATATTATTGAAGATTTGTAAAAAGTAGGTGTATTAAAAAAAATTGGAAAAATGGAGTATAGCCGCGTGGCTGTACTATTTCTTTTTTAAAAAAATTGAAAACTCGGAGTATAGCCGCTCGGCTAGACTATTTCTTTAATAAAAATTCTAAAATTGAGTATATATATAAATTACTTTTTTTTCTTTTTTTTCCTAAAAAGAAAAAGGATAAGTTTTTGCTATTTTGGTGAAAACTTGTGAATCTCAAGTCATGTTTCGTTAAGACAAAATTACGTACCATTCTCAAGATAGCCATTTATTCACTAATTATATCTGCTAATGAAAGTGGGAAAATGAGTTGGAATTAGAATAGACTTTGTTTCAGTATCTTCCAATACAACAAAAAGAAGAATTCTTAGAAAAAGGGAATGAATGACCATTTCAAGCAGTCTAGGCCTGGCAACATGCTGAGAAAGGATATAAGTTCACATATCAACCCAAGCTGAAGGACAGGTAGCTAACTAATCGGGCCATTGAATACTACTCTCTGCATCTTGCCTTGAATAAAAATTGACACAATCCTGGATTATTGTAGGCCTAAGATGACAATGTTCCACTTCTTGTTCAACCAGTCTCAATAAAACAACAATATAAGTAGGGTAACAATTTTCCCCCCGGATTTCTTTTAAATTTTTTGTTAGTAAGGAAAGGAGATTCGAATTTTGGACATTTTCAACATTAGAAATAAAAATATATATCATTGAACTAAACCTAACTTAAGGTTAGTTTGGCATTGATGTTCTGTAAAAATAATCACTGTTAGATTTGCTATTAGAGAAATCAGCTGTAAAATAAAACAGTTTGGCGTTTCGTAAACTTTTTGTTACAAGTGCAGTTGGTAAAAAAAACACGGGGTTATTTTTGGTATTTTGAAAGCTTCATTAAACCTAGCGCCTTTTCAAAACTGATTCCTGCATAATCAAAAAATGAAAGCAACTCATCACCTGTTTTCCCTAATTGCTTTCTCTCACAACAATTATTCAAAATAAGTGATTTTATTATCTTTTACCAAACAGGTTGGGCTTTCAAAAATTTCAAAATAATCACTTATAGCCCCAAATAAGCAATTGTCAAACGAGTAAGGGCCAGTTTGGCATTGCTGTGCTATGAAAATAATCGCTGTCAGATTTGCTGTGAGAGAAATCAGCTGTGAGAGAAAGCAGTTTGGCGTTTGGTAAAATTTTTGTTAAAAGTGTTGTTAGTATTGATTTTATGCATAATCAGAAAATGATTGCCGCATAATCATTAAACCCAGCGCCTCTTCAAAACTGATTCCTACATAATCAGAAAATGAAAGCACCTCATTAGCTGCTTTCCTTTATAGCTTTCTCTCATAGCAATTTTTAACAATAAGTGATTTTCTCACAGTTTACCAAACGGGTTGGGCTTCTCAAAATTTTTTAAAAAATCACTTATTACCCCAAATAAGCAATACCAAACGGGCACTTAATAGTTGTGTCATCTTTGAATTGATTCGGTATACTTTGTGAACTAAAAATTACATTTTTTTAAAATCAAATCACTTATTGTAGCCCTGTTTGGACCTAAATTTGTTTGCTCATGGGTCTGGGAAATATGGGCCTTTAAAGATAGTGACAACAGAAGAAGGAGAGAGCTTTCGACCCAAGGTTGACTTTTAAAGCCCACACGACACTCACCCTAATATGAAGATGCACATCTATAATTCATATATGGCACCCTCGGCACCCTCACCATAGAACGACTCGGCTAAAATGAGGTTGAAGAGACGTTAACTCTTCAAGTCAAGGAAAGGTTTGCTCCACCGAAGGAGTGTGCCGTAGTTGGTGGCTTGAAAATGCCTTTCTATTTTCTTTGTTTTGCATTGGATTTATGTTCAAATGAACTTCAAATCTGGAAACACGCCAAGATGAGAGGGAATAAATGGAGCATCCACCTCCTTGATTATATTAGAATAGGACTTAAAAGTACAAGAACCATTTTGCAAATCTAAGAACAATGACTGCAACTCAAATCTATCCAATTCTTATTTCATTGCATTGACCCTCCAACTTCCCTAGAACTAGTTTCCAGTTTTTCTTGTTCTGCCAAGGTTTCAGAAATTTGGACCAGCCGCAAGTATCTCTTCAGTCAGCTTGTTGTCCTTTCCAATCTTGTAGTTTGTGAAGGTCTCAAAGTTCCTCTTGAAGAGGCCAGCCAGCTTCAGCAGTGTTTCATTGTGTGCATTCTTGTCTGACCACTGCAACTCCAAACAAAAAAGTTGGATATCATCTACAAGGGCAGACCAAGACTAAACAAAGGAATGGTTGCAAGAGAAAGCCAACTTACGGTGTTCACTGGATCCAGTATTTCCGAAGGCACTCCCTCAACCTCGGTGGGGATCTCAAGTCCAAACACTTCAGTCTTCTTGTACTTCGCGTTTAAGAGGCTGCCATCGTGGATGGCATCAATGATTTTCCGGGTGTAGGGTAGCTTAATGCGCTTTCCTGATCCATAGCTGCAGAAGAGAAATATATATTTATTTGGTCCAGATTCTATTGCCAAAATGATTCTAATGTCATGATGATATTATCAAAGGTGCATACCTTCCACCTGACCACCCAGTGTTGACCAACCATCCTGTTGCACCATGCTTCAGCATCTTATCAGCCAGCATTGCTGCATACTTGGTAGGATGTAACATTATAAATGCTGCACCAAAACAAGCTGAGAATGTTGCCGTCGGCTCCTTTATACCATCTTCGGTTCCAGCAACCTAAGAATTTTCAATAATTGGTTCAGTGAAAAATGTGTTAAGAAGCCCAATATATTGATTTTCTCTTGAGACCACATAGAGCACCTTTGCTCTTCTGCAGAGAGCCTCATTATGCCCCCAACTTATAATTCACAAGATAAACTGGAATAGCTGAACTTACAAGGGCAGTGTAGCCACTGATGAAGTGGTACATGGTCTGTGCCAGGTTTAACTTGCTCACAGGTGGGAGCACACCAAATGCATCACATGCCAAAAGGATGACATTCTTTGGATGTGGACCGACGCATGGTATCTTTGCGTTGGGAATGTACTCGATGGGGTAGGCGGCACGAGTATTCTCTGCAACCAGAAGAAAAATAGCTCAACAAATTTGTAAGCTGTATCACAGAAACAGAAGCATGTATAAGTATAATAGATCACTAAACAAGTGATATTTACCTGTAACAGATTTATCACTGTAGTCCACCTCTCGTGTATGCTCATCAAACACGATATTTTCCAACACTGCCAGTGAAGATAAATTCAATCATTTCAAGTTGAATTCACAAGATAAAACAGAGCACTTTTACTTCTTCCATAATATAAAAGAAATTGAAATGATATATTACCAGCACCAAACTTGATGGCATTCCAAATGTCAGGCTCTTTCTCTCTTGAGAGGTCTATGCACTTGGCATAGCAACCGCCTTCAATATTTGACACACCATTCTCAGTCCAACAGTGTTCATCATCTCCGATCAAGTACCTGTTGTGATCTGTAGATAGAGTCGTCTTTCCAGTACCTAATTATTAAAACAAAAGAAAATTAGCATTCATTATTGAAATGTCATGGCTGATCTTTAGCACATTTCAAACAAGACACCAAGGATGGGGAGGGAGAGAGAGCAAGAGAGCACATATCATATGGCTGCTAGAGCGACACCATTACCACGATCCGATGATACTATACCTGACAATCCAAAGAAGAGAGCAACATCTCCATCTTTCCCCATATTGCAGCCAGAATGTAGGGAGAGGATTTGTCGCTTAGGCATGAGATAATGCATAACACTG
The DNA here is from genome assembly GCF_902201215.1 of Prunus dulcis. NCBI lineage: Eukaryota > Viridiplantae > Streptophyta > Magnoliopsida > Rosales > Rosaceae > Prunus > Prunus dulcis. The sequence goes on along the minus strand of NC_047655.1, from coordinate 20,512,126 downwards.
AAAAGACCTTTCTTCATTTCCCCGGCGTACATGGTGCCGAGGATGACCATTTCCCTCCTAGCAAGATTAAGATCTATGCTAGTGGAGGATGTCATGTAGTGTGTGTAACGATTACACGGGAACTGGCCAGCATTGTATATAGTGAAGTCCGGAGTACCGAAATTCTCCAGCTCTTCAGGAGTGGGTCGGATGCACCTGCAACCCACCCAGTTATCCAATTGTACACTAAGCTAATACACATGTTTGCACCTCCTATTTTCCTGGACTGATTTCTACACTTAGGGATGACAATACTCAGAAAAAAGATTATGTCAACGTTAAGAGGACTTATCTGGCGGCCTTACCCCATGGAAGGCATACAGAAACATACACTGCTGAAAAAGCAATGAATTCAACCATCGTTCATAAATTCTTATGTTTTACTTACATGTTGTGCATGAACAGTGAGTGATAAGCCCTGGCAGAGACGATCCTCACTTTGATTCTGTTTTCTGGATCCCAGTTCAAGAATTGATCGTTCACAAAGACCTGTAAATCAAAAGTTCAATACCAATTCTGTCCCAGAAATGAAATTTAACATTATATATATATATATATGTGTGTGTGTGTGTGTGTGTGTGTGTGTATATGCAACATAGTGACAAACTTTCAGCAAATACATCTAGTTTAGCAAGACATCAATTCTGCTACTTCTTAGTTTACTAGGCTCTTTTATTTTATTTTATTTTTTTGTCATAGTTTGGAAGGGGGAGGTGCCATTGGACCGTTGATGTGCAAACAAATGCTCTTACCACTGAGCATACCCGTTGGCACTAAGCTCTTTTAATTTACATGTTAACAAAAATCATAACAGTTTGGAGTATGTTCAAAGTTACAGAACCAATTAATAGTTATCAATATAAGTCTGACCAAATATTAATTATGGTCTTGTTGTATCTATCCTTCCCCAGAGTTGTAGGCTCTTGGCTGCTAAACTGGTAAGGTTGAACACAACACGAGCAAGATAAATACAGAGCACCGCTAAAACGTGTGGGGCAGAATTTGGGCAAATTATGCAGAAAACAACAAAGTTGCTCCTCCCAATAGGGTTTTAGGCCAAGTTGGAGAAACAAGACAATAAAGATACCATCACCCATATCACTAACATCACTATCTCCTAAAAGCAATATATTCTAAGCATTTTTCAACACCAATTTTTTTAAAGATGTAAATATTCAAACTTGGCCTAAAATCCATTTTTGGAAAAGAAAGCAAGCTTTTATGTGAGGCATAAAAATGAAGGAAGGAAAAATGACCTTGTCCAAAGAATTCAAGTAATCCACAGCTCTTTCTCTGTTGACCATGAAGGTGTGCTCATCCATTTCAATGTTGGGTGAGCCCCTACAGGTGAAAAATACCAAATATTTCTCAACTGCCAGTAATTTATTTATTTCAGATAAAATAAAATAAAAGTAAGTATATGGTATTAAATTATTATTTTTTAAGTACAAGTAATAATCTAAATTATAGGAAAGGAGATTTTCACACATGCTACTACGGTGCAATGGAGTTCAAACCTGAGACAATGATTTGCAAGTCAATGCCTTTTTTTCGGTAGTACTGTTATTAATTACATTATACACAGTAGTCAAAAAGTGAAAATGGGTACTAATTATTATTATTATTATTATTACCTTCCCCACCAAAGCTCATCCTCAGTGGTGTCATCTTTGACAACGCGCTTATCTCTTGGAGACCGACCAGTCTTGGCTCCAGAAAGAGTTGCTAATGCGCCTGTTGACGTAATGAACGACCCCTTCTCATACTTTATGGCCTGCTCATATAACTCTGCACCAGATACAACCCACACATCAATAAAAGAAAAAAGAAAAACTTACATATCTCATATTTCATACACATTTTTATCTATTTTTCGCATCAGTCACGAGAGATAAAGAAAAAGGGGTATGAAACAATGCGATATGGAATTTCTTTCAAACACAAGCTGCATATGAGTTTTATAATGAGTATGGGCGAAGAGCAGGATATTAATTTTATGGTAAGATGACAAATAGCAACAGCCTTCCTTAATTGTCCAAGATATGACCAGATCCAAATTTGCAGAAATTATTTTTAGTGGCGAAATAAAAATGGATCAAGATGCGAAAAAATGAAAATTTGGTAAAGCTCACCAGCTGGAGAGAGGTTGTAGAGGACGTGCGTGAACTTCAAGGCACTGTCACTGACGCTGATGGTGGGAGTGAAATGGTGATGGTGCGACACGTGCGACGAAACCTTGGGCGTCTCAGACTGCTTAGCCGGGTCACCTCTCACCACCTTCGGCCCAGTCTCTCTCGTCAGCGAAGCCAAAGATGCACTGCCAGATAAAAACAAGACACCGAGCAAAACCCACCAAATCAGAAAACCAAACTGTGAAGTTGTCAAGTCACATCCATTTTCCTAGAAAGTTATTTCCGAGAAAATTTGGTGTTTTATCAATATAAAACCAAGCAGGAAATTATAGGCCTGGCCCACCTTGTAGAGATATTTGAGTCCTATAATTAAAATTAAAATAAAAAACCAATATTTAGCCCCAACAAAATTCTCACCACTTTAATTCAAAACCTGGCTTACCTAACACGTGTCAAGTACTAAAAAAATTGGTAAGCATACATCCTAAGTTAGAATAATGATGAAAAATATTTTCTCCTAAAAAGGGCTCACACGATACCGCATCATCCACGTGGCATCCACAGATTGGACAAAGCGCAACATTTATGGGGGACCCTCATCAGCGGTAGGATCTACTGTTACAACGGTGGGTTCGGCCTGTCGTCCACCCTGGCCCCTTGTATCACAAATCCGCCGTTCCAAGCTGTTTTTATTTTTTTTTTTTTTCTTGGGTGGGTTTTTGCTATTTTTTTATTTTTTTCTCGCGCTTTAATCTGTTTTAAGTATTAATTAACTAGTATATCGAAAGAGTTACGTGGGCTGCGTGCCACGTGTATACCTGATGGACTGGAGCTGCTGCTTCTGTCGCTCCACTTCAGAAAGCGTGATGGCAAAAGCACCACCTTGAGTGCCCTTGATCGGGGTGGTGGGCGCCGACTTCTTCTTCTGCAGCGAGTGGAGCTCGTCGATCGTCTGCGCCTTCACAGGTGGCGTGCTGTCGTCGTGACACATCCCATTGCCCTTCTTCTGCGTCTGGATCTTCGCCAGCCCGTTTCTCGCCGTTCCGTTGCCATTTGCCACCGCTGCAGTCCCGTTTCCATTCGCAAAGGTGAACTCTCCGTTCCCGTTCGACGCCATTTTCTCCTCTACAAACAAAAAAACAAACATAAACATAGCACATAGTAAAGAAAATAATTATGATTAGGTTTTATGTCATTTTTATGTCCGTCTCTCTTATCGCGTCACATGTTTTACACTCAAGTTATCATAGCGGTAAGTATAGAAAAGCGATCGGTTTTAATTTTTTTTCTTCCTTAGGCTATGATTGAAACAAAAGATAAGATAGAAAGAGGGTGCACCAGAGATTGAGAGCTGGAGAAGAAATGAAGGAAGGAAATTAAATTGAGGCTAATGGGAAACGGGGATGGAAGAAAATAATGGAGTGAGAGAGAGCATGAATATGAGTGTAATGTCGTTAACACAAAGGGGAATAAGTGGTGAGGGAAATGAGATGGGAGGGGTGTCCTTTATAAAGGGTTGAGTGGCCCCCTTGTTAACCAGGGTTTCACAAAACTCCGGTCAAAAATTAACCATGGTTAAACCCTATCCCTCTTGGTTCACTCAAGTGAAAAAGTCCAAAAACCAATTGAACGAGATGCACAACGAGGATAATAATTACCAATCCTCTGCTCCGCTCACCATCCTACCTGTTCTCGCTCATCTAGTCCGACGTTTTACACGGTTGCCACTTTTCGAGTAATCTTGATCTGAGTGGTTGAGAACAGATGATCTCAGTGGAGATGCATGCAGGGGAACATATCTCCCAATGCGTACCCAACGACACGCAAACAGCAAACGACGTATCCCTTCCACACGTGTACAAGGGAAATTCGGGGGGTTGGAAATATTATCCCCAATTCCATTTCCCAACTGCATATTGTTTGCGTACGTTGTATTTGTGCTGCGCCTTCCCCCTAAAAATAGTAAATCAAATTGAAGTTGGATTTCAAGTCCGCATTTACCGTCAGTTTCTCGCGAAACTCCGAGATTCTTACGTGCCGAGTTTTTACCTCTTTACTGTACTCTATCCAGCCAGCACAAGTATGTAGCAGATTCTATAGATTTGTGCATTGATAGCGGGAAAGAAAAAAAAAAGCTTCTCCGCGTCGGGTTGCCGCAAGCACAGCGATTGCAGATGTGGGGCCCATTACTTGATTGGATATCAGCCGTCCATTGCGTCTCAGACTCTCACCCATTGGATGATGGGCAGCAGCTCTATTCTCGTTGGTGTTCGCGAGAAGCAGTGTAGTTAAGAGACACCGGTAAAGTTTGGTAATTAAATTAGTGCTGGTCTTTAATTTTATCCAAAATTCATATTAGTAATTTGTTGACTGGTAAGATGTAAAAGCATTCACAATGATGCTCTCTATTTTTTAGCTAAAATTTAGTTAAAAATAAAATAAATCTATTTTAGGAGTTCTCTAAAAAACTTCAATTCCAACAATACTCCATAATTTAGAGAGTCATAAATGCTATAACTCTTTTTTGATTGGTCAATCTCTATTAAAAAATAAAATAAAAATAATTAGCATTAAATAAAGGTTTGAAATACTCATTAAATAAAACAGTATTAAATTATAGGGAGCTATTAGGAGTTCTTTCTCTCTCATCAGATTTAAGAGCTCCTAGAGGACTCCCTATTTTAGGAGGTGGATAGGGAGAATGGTTAGAGTTACATTTTTACAATTCCTCCCTAAAATTTGTCGAATGAGGTGTTTTAAGGAGCCCATTGTGGATGCTCTAAGAGCATTTACAATTATACTCTCTATTTTTCAGCTAAAATTTAGTTAAAAATACACACACACAAATATATTTTAGGAGTTCTCTGAAAAATTTCAATTCCAACCATACTTCCTAATTTAGAGAGTCATAAATGCTTTACTTCTTTTTGTCATAAATGCTTACCTTCTTTTTAAATTTAATTCTTAATTTGCAATAAAATGCTGATATTTAAATACTGAATATTACCAAATAATAAACTACAAAAATAATTTAAATTTAACCCCCCATTTGTTTAGCAAGGATTTCCATTTGGCGTCCCTTATAATAATTTTATAGCATTAGAGGTATCCCAGTTGTATCTTGTGACATTATCCTTTCTTCCTCTTGCTCATCTCTCTGTCGATTTGTTTTTTTCTTTTTTCTTTTTTTTTTAGGACTTTTCTTATTGAGAGAGACGATAGCATACTAAACTCACACATACTACACAGATGCTAGAACTCGAACACAGGACCTTGTCTGAAGGAGTAAATACTTCAAACCACTACAATAGTGGATCATTTGCCTCTTTGTTGAATTTTAGCTTGCTCAAAGATAATCTTTTCTTGCTCTTAAATAATAATCCGTTCTTGAAATTCCATTCTCTTGCGCTCCATTTTTTTTTTTTTTTCTTCTATGTATTTTTTTTAAGAGCACTGAAGTATGCGTAGTCATATTGTCATAAATTTGGTCTTTGCCCTTTTTCTTTTTCAGTCGTTCCTTTTCAGCCTTTCTACTTAAAGGCCTCTCCAAATCGACAAAGGTTGAAGTCAAATTGTCTTCTTCTACTAATATTGGAGTGGATGGAGAAGTTGTTGCAGCACTTTTTAACTTTCTCTTCGAACTGTTTGGCTTTCTCTTGGAATAATCTACCAACCATTTTAGGATGGTGCTTTAATTCATGCCAACAATGCAGAAATGTGAATGATTGACCAACTATTTTCTCATACATTTCCTTGGCTTGTAAGATTTGCAAAAGTATAAATAAATAAAAAAGTAATTGAATTATAAAATGTCACATATAATGTTACCTTATCTTGTTCATTGAGACCCCTTGTCTTTGTTCAATTTGAGCATACCAGGGTCTTTGTTCAATTTGAGCATACCATCCACAAAACTTATTCACATCAAGTTGAATTGTTGACCAACGGTGCATTAAAGAATTGGCAGTCGGATCACTCACAAATCTTTTGTATTCATGGAAGTATTCCCAAATTCTCTTCCAATATGTTCCACTTTTTTTTCTAATTTCCTTGTACCGCATCCAAGCTGATATAAGGAGATTGTCTTCTTTCGTTGTGAAGTTGCGAGATCGTTGCTTTTTTTTGTTGGTTAATTGAGTTTATAACTCTTCGTTTATAGATTGATTGGCCATGCTATCCGTTGAATGTTGATTATCATTAAATAAAATGCAAATAAAAAAGAATAATAATAATAAAAATTAAAAATTAAAAATTAAAGATAAAATTAAAGACATCATTAAATAAATATTTAAAATTATAATTAAATATCGTAGCATTTAATTATAAGGAGTCACTTAAGGAGCCTATTATGGATGCTCTAAGAAAAATCATTTGGGTTTGATTTGGTTTGGTTTGATTTTTTATTTATTTATTTAGGACATTTCCTATTGAGAGGGGCGATAGCATACTAAACTCACACACATTACACAGATGCTAGGACTCGAACCCATGACCTTGCCTGAGGGAGTAAATACTCCAAACCACTACACTAATGGGTCCTTTGCGGGTTTGGTTTGGTTGAATTTGGAAAAAAAAAAATTGTTATGAAACAATTAATGGGCGTTTGGTATTATATTTAAATAGAGAACTCAAAAACCTTTATTTTTCTTAAAAACAAGGAGTTCTTAAATCTATTTTTAAGATCCAAAAACTTGTTTGGTATGTAACTTGAAAACTGTTTTCAAATCTTAAACATTTGAGAACTTGTGGGTTGTAAGAAAAAAACTGAAAAACATATATTTTTTGTTTTTAATAATTGGGGTGTTTTTTAGTTGTTCTTGAGTTTGAGTTATTAAAAATATGGCTAGCAAATAGATTTTTTTTTATTTTGGACTCAAATTCTATTTTTAAGTTTAAAAAATTGAAATCAAATTGAATACCAAACAGATCCTTAGATTTTTTTCAATTCTTCAAATTTTGATTAGAAAACTTCAACTTCGAATGAAAGATGTGCCGGGCCATATGCAAGTTCTTAATGAATAAAAAAATTAAAATTTGAAATATCTTCTAATTTAATTTTCTTTTCAACATGGCTACACGAGCTCGATTAAAAAACAATCCATTGGGGCTCTTTATGCTTTGATAATTTAATAAAAACAAAGAGGTTTAAAAAAGAAATTGGAGGATGACAATAGACACTATACTGGTTACAAATTGCAACCAAAATAATAATTTGGTTAAATATGAGACGTTGCTGTCACATCATCACGTTCCATTCCATATAAAAGTTGCATAATTTTCTGATTGAACTTGTGAAACCATATGAGCTGGATTTCTTGCACTCTGCAGCATTTTCCACATCTAATTTTCCAACTCAGCGTCATGCATGGTACATAGATAGACAAGAACCATAGAGAAACAGTTGATTTTGACACAACATGACAAGATTTTTTCTGGATTTCATATATAATTAGATATTCCCTCTTTATTATTCGTAAGTGTCATATATTCATATGCTAGCTTTCAACTTTGTGGATTGCCACTGTATACAAGATGCATGTATTTTGCTTTTCTTACTAAATTATGCAATGCATTTGCCACATAAAATAATATGGCTAAATTTAAAACTTAAAGATAAATATAAAATAATGACGTGTTTACTTATCATGAATGGATGCTAAAATTATTATAATTTTTGTTTTTCATGTGTTTACCAATAAGTATTGAAATTATCCCAATTTTTGGCTTTACATGTGTTTACTAACACATAAGCGATATGTGGTTTAAACATTAAAATCCGTAATCTAATATCTGAAAATTATAAATTAAATTAATTAAGAAAATAGTTGACCTAATTCCCATTATTATTTCTCATATTTCTAACTTGCCGATTCATGACTTCTCCCATCCTTAATAAGTAAATATGTCTTTAAGATGAAAAGGATTTTTAATCAGATGTCGGGATTTATATGCGAAACAACTTATAACAAAGGGCTTTTATTTAACATATACTATTAATTAATAGTATTATTACACATCATTACGTCCCTATCAAGTAAGGAACGTCCGTCTTCAGAAAAGAAAAAACAGGAAACGTCCTTGTCAGCAGCTTATCGTTCGATTTGTTTAAAAAAGTACCCGCACCAAACGAAGCACCACATCACCTCATCATATGTTCTCTACTCAAAATTATCCGACGTTTAAACGTCCCCACAGTCCCACCCCACCCACCAAGATCGACCGACAATCCCATTTCTTTTTTTCTTTTTAAAAAAAATTTAATTTTTAATTTTTATTGCTTAGTTGTGTGGTCCATGCATGCAGGCCATTTATTTATTTATTCCACCATGACTTCACTGTGATATACCATTAAACTGTGCTAGTTGTACCCCGGGTGCCAGTAGTAATCAAGTCCCAAGGGAACCATTAATAAAGGGAGGGGTTGGGATTGAGAAGAACTAGCAGAAGATCAGCATCAACCTGCTTCGACCATTGATATTCTATCTTTCGAATTGAGTCCATTCCTTTTAACAATGGAAAGAAATTTGTTACGACTTTGGGAATAAGCAGAAAGCAGTGGCATTTGACAGGTTATTCTTCAAAAGAAATTTGTGATGATATGGTGTCATAAATTATTGACATTTAGCTATCATGAGCAGTAATACTTCCCTAAAACCAGTTGCATATAATTATGTGTTTGTTTCTTTTGTTACATGATATAATTAAGTCGCTTGATAAAAATAAAAAGTTAGTCATGATAAAAAGATGATGCACATCATGCGTTCAAATTTTGTTCTGTCTAAATCATGTGATTAACCAATATGATCCAAAAATATAAGTACAAGATAGCTGACCTATCTCGCAAAAGAATCCGATGAGACGTTTTTCTTCCCGGATATGAACCACTAATCTCTAGACGAGTTCAATTCGCCCAGCTAGTTTTTCTCCATACATGAATTATTGTATTAGACTGACTCAAACATAAGAAAAGAAGAAACCCACCTTCCTCGTCCATTTTACTCAAAAAAGAAAAACATGCGGACATGGCGCCATCTCAGAATCCATTAATATATAAATGGGTTCGATGTTTATCTGGTACAAGAAAAAGTTGGTGTCCGTTTTTATTGAATTTGTAAAATTGTTATGAGCTAGCGGACACCGGTGACGAACGTGAAGTTTTCAAACCCAGATATAACTTACCGCACCTCTTTTTGAGGCCAAGACTCGGCGGAGTGCTCCAAGCACAAGAGCACAAGTACATGGTTGGTCAAGCGTAGACCCAACGATTTCTAGATCTCTTGTCCCCCAATATCCTAAAATTAATCATACCCATAGGGAATAAAAAATTTCCGATAATTTGACAGATTTTGAGGATATATGCTTTTGGGTTCGAAATTTTAGGTGCAGTTGGGCTTAGGGTTTCTTGTAATCTAGAAGGGAGGAAATTTACATCCTTTTGTTGAAAAATGAACCTATGAATCTTACCCTTAATTCACTCCATTTTATGCCAATACGTAAAGTTGATGTTCATGGTCGAATTCACATTTGAAATAGCATAATAGATTACAAAGGAATCTATATTATAATATTTGTTGAGAATAAAACTGACTGTAAAGGTAAATACTGACTCTCTACAATCAATCGCATTTCATCTTTTAACGGGAATAACATGGACCTTTAAAACAACTTTTTTTTTTTTTTCGGTTAATCTTTAGTGAAAATGAAATTTGACTTTAGTAATTTTTAGTTTTTCTTTCAAGGAAAGGTGTTTGATGAAATGCCTCTTAAAAGGCCGATGAATACTCATCTATGTTCATTTTTATAAACTTATTTATCCCCCTATATGATAAATTTCCAACTCTGCCACTACCTTCAATATTGTCATATGAAGAGTAGCCGTAGCAATCGTCACATGAAAATCTGTAGCAATTGACGAATGAATGAAGCTCATGTGACGAGATTTCTACGCTCCAATTCCTTGCATTTGTGCACAAGCTCTTGAATGAATTTTAATGGCCTAGACTTCAACTATGTTCGTGAACCCATTCACATGAAGCACCATGAAAACCCATAAACTAAACATCACGCGTGAAACTTTCAATGACTGTGTCGAGAATTCAAAAGGTTCGGTTGGTACAGGTAAATGGCTTTTGTAGGAGGAACCAGGGGAGGGACTATATAATTGTGACAGCGCCATTTTTAATTTATAATTGTGACATTGATGGGTCAAATGAGATGAATGGAAATTTGGATGTATGAGTGGCAATGGCATGGCCTGCTTTTGTCTGGTTTGGGGGGAGGTGGCTACTATTTCTTGAAAAAATAAATAAAACAGAAAGATTGTGGGCAAGTTCCAAGCTTGGAGGAGAATGACTCTTGTTCACTGAACTTTCTCATTCTGTGGCCCCATACTTTACAATATTAATCACTTTTTTTTTTTCTTTTTCTGGTGGGAATGGACATTTTTCGTCTTGTGTTTTGTCTACTTGTGGTTGTTAACAAATTAAAGTTTTTTCCGCTAAGATCCAGTTGGTAAGGATTCTGTATTGTTTGTAGTTCTATCAGTGTTTGAGTATCGCTGTTAGCAGTCTTCACTAGTGGACAATATGTAATTTTCTACATAAATTCATACATATGGCAATTGACAATTGAGTACCACACGTAAGTCCTTCCAATTAGAGGTTGTGGATATGGTGGTGAGAATAATCAATTTTCTCCTAAACTTTTGCCCTTCAGAAGAAAAAAATTTGAAGTTTTTTCTTTCCTTTCTTTTTGGTTTTTGGACAACGAAAAAAAGTACCTCCAATTATTTTATATCAGAAATAGAATTTTTAAGTGAATTATGAATACATCCAATTACCTGCAAATCGTGTGTTGTAAGTGAATTTTAATGTTAATTCTTGGACTTTCTGCAATTGAAAGTGATTTACATGTCTTTAAATCCCTTTGAGTTTGAGAAGGCATTGGAGTATGTGGTTTGTGGTTTTGGTACGAAGCTTCTTGATAAGTGGACCTTATTGTGCTCGTGCATTCTCAATCTCATTTTCAGGTTGTTCAAGTGTCATGGCGTGTGATGTTGCAATATGAATTATACATCTATAATTATTTGGTATCCATATCTTAAGTGTCTTTACAATTTTTATTTATTTTGTTTTACGTCTCCAAAGTTTGAACTAGTAAATAGTTTTGCTAGGATAAATGCTAGAAGTGCGAATTAGCACTTTTGCTATAATAACAATTGCTTTTATTAGAAGTACATAATTTTTTTTGTTAAATTCAACACTTGAAAATGCAACATGAGGAAGCATGTTCTTTCGTCCCAAAAAAAAAAAAAAAGGCACGTTCTTTCTCATAAAAAGTTGGGTCCATTGTTCAACGATAACTATTTGTGTCAAACCCTATAAAAAATAACTATGGTCAGCTAAAACCGATTTTAGCGCTTTTAAAAACAATGAAAACATGCCCGCACACAGTAATTTGAGATTTTTTGTTTGTGTTGAAATGGAAATTTCCTTGCTTTGATTGCAAGATTTGGCTGGGATGGGAGATGACCACTACAAATTTGCAAAACTCCTTCTGTTGAGAAGCTATCCAATCCAATTATTGCGTAATCTCACATCACATATGATGTGAGAGGGATCCTCTGCCCTTTTCGACATGCATTTAGCCACAAACTTCTTTTATTACATCTTTGATTGCTTATAACGTATAGTGACACAGACATGCAAACCACTCTCCTATAATGTGTCAAAAACTCAGGCCGGCCACAGCTAATTTTTTATTATAGAAAAGTTGATATAGATCCAAATTTTCATTAAGGAATTGAATTTAGTAACTTTGATCAAAGTCTTTTGACTTTTATGCCACATAGGATTACATTCCTTTTTAATATTTTCTTACCTAATCTTTTTTTTTTAAAAAATTTTTAAAATCACTTTTAGTTCCAATGTTGCCCCTTATGACTTGAATCAAGAAATAGTTATTTATATTATAATAATTAGCCATTTTTTGTAGGTAACATACAATTTTATTTGTCTATTTTTATATCTGACTTATAGGCAGTCTTCTAATTTATTTTCCTAACTCATAGGTAACACGATTTATCACTAAGTTTTGTTGTTGCTAATAATAACACTATTTACCTTGATGTCATGTACATAATTTCATATGGGTGTTTGTCTGATCAATTGGTATATTATGTGGGTCTTTACTTTTCGTTGATTAAATTATATTTTATCCATATATTAGGAATATTATGAAGGAAAGAATTCAAAATTTAAACTCTAAAAATCAATTACAAGGAAATAATGCATTAAATTTAGATTTTCAATGTATTTTCCTTATTTACCTCTAAGGGTAAAATCGACACCACAAAAAAGTAATTAATGTTAAATGACCTACATCTAAAACGAAAAACGTGTGAACTAAATCCAATGACAGCTAATCGTTTTGGACCTAGATCTAAGAAGTCCTTCCTTTTATTCGTTGTCTAAAAAATAAAATAAAATAAAGCAACATCAAGAACTTGAACATTCCTCAGGTCTTGGGCTAGTCTGATCTTTGTTGTGTTCTTTCGTGGGTTTTAGTTTAAAATTTTACATTCGGGCCTAGGTTATAATCTTCTTTTGTGACCAGGTTGTTTGGTATAGCTTGTTTATGGACTTTTCTTTGGCCTTAGTTTTTGGTTGGGCTCTAGCATTAGTTAATTTATTTTCTCCACTTTTTTTTAAAAAAAAACAAAAAATACAAACGATTGTCTAAACTATAAGGAGGAGGAGCAAGAGGGTTTCACACACACTACCAAGGTATAATGACAGTTTAAACTTAAGACCACTAATTTGCAAGTCAAGACTCTTTTCCATTAGAGCTAGACACTGTCGGCAATTTATTTTCTCTGCTCACATAAACATATATGGTTATGCACATGGTGACACCACAGTGAAAAAGTGGGTCAAACTCTCCCCTTCCCCCACACCCCCTACTCCCTACCCCCTCACACACCCCCATCCCCATCCCTTAAATCAATTACAAGGAAATAATGCATTAAATTTAGATTTTCAATGTATTTTCCTTATTTACCTCTAAGGGTAAAATCGACACCACAAAAAAATAATTAATGTTAAATGACCTACATATAAAACTAAAAACGTGTGAACTAAATCCAATGACAGCTAATCGTTTTGGACCTAGATCTAAGAAGCCCTTTCTTTTATTCGTTGTCTAAAAAATAAAATAAAATAAAGCAACATCAAGAACTTGGACGTTCCTCAGGTCTTGGGCTGGTATGATCTTTGTTGTGTTCTTTCGTGGGTTTAGTTTAAAATTTTACATTTGGGCCCAGGTTATGATCTTCTTTTGTGACTAGGTTGTTTGATCTAGCTTGTTTATGGACTTTTCTCTGGCCTTAGTTTTTGGTTGGGCTCTAGCATTAGTTAATTTATTTTCTCCCCTTTTTTTTTTTAAAAAATAAAAAATACAAACGATTGTCTAAACTATAAGGAGAAGGGGCAATGGGGTTTTGACAGGACCCGACCCAATTTCCACTTTGGAACTCGAGCCAAGTCCTGTGCGTGTCCGACACTTGGCGAATGTCGGGCACAGATGACCTTTTTACCCTCCTTACTTTAACTTTTTCTCTTAAAATTCCCTTAGACTTCTGCCGAAAATTCGGCAGAGTCTCCCCTGTATTTTGACCAATCCCAAAATTTTCACCTGTCAAATAATCTCAGAAACCCTACCAACAGCCAGACTAAGTCAACAAACAGATTCCAACCTCAATTCCTTATGATCAACATGATATCAGAGCATTTTCTAGGGTTTTCAAGGTTGCAAGGATTTTCTGCAAAACTTTACCTTGGCGCAGAGACTATGATTGGCCCGGTGGTGGATCCCGCGTACTTCTACGGCTTTGTATAGTCAATTCAAGGCATTGTATATCAGTCATATTCAAGCTTGAACGTTTCATACAAACCACTGAATTCAAAGCTTTCATAAAAGTACTGAAATCAAATGCGTATAAAAAACTCTATACTCAAGCTTTGCATAACTGAGCAAAGATAAAGGCATCTATGCTTGAAAAATCAGAAAAGCTGATTTAAAAATAACTGAAAATCATAATTAAGTAAAAGAAACTCAAAACCTTTTGAAAATACTACCAGTTCGTCCCCCTGTCATTTCCGTCAATTCCCTGGCAAGTCTCGGGCGTCACACAGGCTACCCGAGCCGCAAACTGGCCAAATCAGGGGACTATGATCAGCCTGTCCCGCCGGCAGATTCCTCGGTGACACCAAGTCAGCTCGAGTCGCTCTGGCAGGATGCAGGGGACCGTAGTCAGCCTGATCCGCAATCCTGGCAGGTCTCGGGGACACAGAGTCAGCCGAGCCGCAATCCTGGCAGGTCTCGGGACACCAAGTCTGCCGAGCCGCAAATCCTGGCACTCACGGTCCGAGCGTCCCCGGAACTCGTGAGGCAAGTCAAGTGCACTGACTGAACTATAATCAGACTGGATGTCCGTAGACATCGGTCCGACACTGGGTAATCACCATAAAGAAAAACGGGTACGAGGTGGTTTTAAAATAATGTCCTTTTAAAAAGAAATATCTGAATAATAACTGTAAAACTCAAGTCGTGCTGCGGTCTTAACTGACTCAAAACTCAAACTCTGTTTCTGTAACTGGTAAATAAGCAGCACCGACTTATAGCATTATTACTGTACTGCTCATATTCAAAATCGTATTAAAACTTACTCAAAGACTGAATGAAGAAACTTACTCAAATAAACTCATTTATAAAACTCACGTAGATAAAATCATTTATAAAATCTATTTTATATAAAAGCACATCAATTCATATAAAAGCACATCAAGTCATTCATGAAATCTGACTTATGAAAGAAGGTCCACTCACTGATGGTCCAAGCTACTTCGATCCCTCAAAGGTCTCCTTTTAAAATCGTGTCGGGCTCCTGGTGCCTTACTCGATCGATTTGGTGGAGAAACGGAGGAGAAATCTGAGCTGGAAGTTCGGGTAGCTTCGGACAAACCTCCGTCGGAAAACACGATTTTTCCGGCCAGCTCATGGCGGCCCCGGGGTTGAGACCGGTTGGAAAAGGTGGGGGACTCGATGGCGGTTCCAACGCCATCGGTCCCGTGGCTATTGGAGCTCGGAGGTGGCGCCAGCACCCTCTGGAAGTCGGCGGCCCGTTTCGCGCAGGTTCTGGGTTTATATAGATGCAACTTCGAAATATTTACGGTTATGCCACTGAGACTCTTGTGGCCATAACTTTTTCGTTACAACTCCGATTCGGGTCTACTCCGTGTCTACGAACTCCTTTCGCCGCGCTCTACGCAATGGCGCAAGCGAAATTTCCAAATTATTTCTCGATCAAAAAGTCAAATTTTCCCCCATTAAAATATGCGAGGGCAATTTAGTCATTTTGCTAAAAGATATTTTCCTTACCTTTCTAGATATTTCTTTCTTTTTTTGATATTTTGTTTTGGGTTCTTACAGGTTTCACACACACTACCAAGGTATCATGACGATTCAAACTTGAGACCATTGATTTGCAAGTCAAAATCCTTTTTCATTAGAGCTAGACACCGTCGGTAGTTTATTTTCTCTGCTCACTATAGGGGCCTTTTTTTTTTTGGTAGCTATAGATGGGCTGAGCTGCCGTAATGAGCAAACTGAAGAAAATATCCCCTGTGTCTGAGTTCAAAGATCAGACCCCAAAATATTTCGAAAGGGTAGTAAAGCCTTAGGAAACACCTTGGTTATCTTCACCAACAAAAATGAAGGCTGCTTACAGATAGATGCTTAGTGCTTATAGATGAATTTTAGCTTGGCATGAGGAGATCGTAGTATGGAAGCAAAATTGGCATGAGTTTAGCACTGAAGGGAAAATTATGTGTTCTTGGAAGGAAGAAAGGGTGTCAAGGTAAGAAAGGAAAGGTTTGCAAGAAGATTTGGCTAAGAAAGAAGGGAGAGAAAGGAAAGGGTGGCTTGGGTGTTTTTTCCGGTAGCTTGACAGAGACTTTGTTAAATGTTAGAGCAATCTACCAAAATAGGGAAATGGGTAAGAAGGGTGAATAGTGTATGAAATTGCTGGGTTTTGCAAGTAAGAGAGGAAGCTTGCTCTCTGGATGTGGATGATTCTTGTTGGGTAGAAGAGACCCTATTTATAGCCGCTGGAAGCCATCTTTTTCCAAGAAACCCTAATGGCTTCTATCCCATTTTGCCAAATTTTTCCCTTCCTTTCTCCCCTCATCCCTTCAGTCATCCTATATTGGTGAAATCTATTATGCTCTTTCGCACAAAATCAGGAATTTTGGGAGCTCAAGGTCCCTTTCCCGCAGCTGCCCTAGTTGAAGAATTCCTATTTTCATATATCTCCTTTTCTTCCTTTCTTTTCCTCCTTCATGGTCATATTTGATGAAGGAAAGAGCTTGGTATACATGCTGGTTTGAAGGGTGGCTCCTTGCACACTAATATCTTTTGGTTCTTTGGATATTTTGCTAGAAAACTTGTTCCTTCCCTCCCAGCAGCCCACGTGGTCTTCCAAGCTCCTTCCATGGCTTTTGTCTTTTAGCCAAATGCTGGAGCCTTTGCTGCCCTTTACTTTCTAATTTGTATGGGCTTTCTAAGATGGCAAGTCAACCTACCAAACCAATGGCTGACCTCACCAAGTTCTGGGCTATATTGGTTAATTTTAGCGAACCATTTTGGTTGGGCTATTTTGGTTGGGTTATTTTTGACAGGACCCGATCCCAATTCCACTTTGGAATTTGAGCCAAGTCCTGTGCGTGTCCGACACCTGGTGAATGTCGGGCACAAATGACCTTTTTACCCTTCTCGTTACAATTACAATTAAAACTTTCCTTAGACTCCTGCCGAAAATTCGGCAGAGTCTCCCCTGTAATTTGTCCAAACCCAAAACTTTTTACCTGTTAAACAAGCAAATAATTCCACACAAACTGCCAGAATAACTCAAATAAACGTTTCTCAACTCTGGTTCTCAGTTCCAACAAGATATCAGAGCAAAAACTAAATATTTACAAAACTTCAAGAACTTTACAACAAAATCCTACGTTTGGTGGGTGATGCAGAAGCTAGGAGTGGCCCGTGGTGGATTCCTTCGCACTTCTACGGCCTGTGGGCGAAAAACAAGTTTGAAAGTGTGAGTGGACAAAAATAATGTCCTTAAAAACAATTTATAACATAGTAACCCCCATTAACGAATAAATAGGTAAGTAAATCCATAATTCGACGGTAATAAAAAACAAGGCCTTTATATATAACATAGATATGTCTACGTATCGATACAGATATAGTACATGCACGAATATCAAGAAAACTGGTATAAGATGACTGAAAACAATAATTTTATAAAAGCACTGAAATTTCTTTAAAAGTGCCACCTATATGTACCCCTATAAAGTCCGTCAAATTCCCTGGCAGGTCTCGGCGACACACAGTCTATCCGAGCCGCAAACTGGCAGGATTCAGGGGACTATAGTCAGCCTGATCTGCTGGCAGGTCTCGATGACACCAAGTCGACTCGAGCTGCTCTGGCAGGATTCAGGGGACCGTAGTCAGCCTAATCCGCAATCCTGGCAGGTCTCGGGGACACGAAGTCAGCCGAGCCGCAAATCCTGGCAGATCTCGGGACACCAAGTCTGCCGAGCTGCAAATCCTGGCACTCATAGTCCGAGCGTCCTCGAAACTCGTGAGGCAATGTCAAGTGCACTGACAGAACTGTAAATAGACTGGATGTCCGTAGACATCGGTCCCACTGAGGGTAATCACCGAAATCGGGTACAAGGTGGTTTTAAAATATCACATCGTAGAAAAGCCTGCTAATTAGCTACCTTTCAGTAAATTTGAAAGTAAACTGCTATTTTCTCTGGTAACTTCTGAAACTCTGTCTTTTATATCACTTGAGCAACAATAACTAAGCAATATATAAATCGAAGTATTTAACAGTATAAAACATGCTCGAAAAACACGTAATAGTACTTATTCAAGATCAAATATGAAATTTAATTATAAAAATTGTTTAGAAAAGAAAAGTTCACTCACAGCTGGTCCGAGCTAACTGGACCTTTTGAAGGTCCCTCCTGTGGCTCAGTTTGGCCTCTGGTGCCTGATTAACCAAGAATCAATTAATAAAACTGCTCAAATAAAACATTAAATTAAACACCCTGACCCCCCGACTCCTAGAAATGCGTGCACTCAATTTAAAGTCGCTCATATGCCCACTTTAGCTTTTCAGACAATTAGAATGGCTTAAAAGATCCGAAGCTGTACTAAGCGATAAACTGTCAGACCGGTCGATCCGGAACCCCGTGGGGTCCACGATCATTGATGGCCAATCTGGGATTCTCTAAAGGTTCCTCACAGAGAAAGACCCATGTCCTGCAAGTTTGGTCTGAAATGGAAAGTCGGATTAGCCAAAATCGCGTTATCGCTTGAAATCCAAACCCTAGCCCCAGGGTTCGCGATTTCGGAGTATCCGGGACTCCGATTCGCAATCCGTCGAATCCTACACGATCCTGAAATCATGTAGAACGACATATCTGAATTTGGGTGCGATCCAACGGCTCGACGACACTGCACCCAGGGATCGAGCAATATGGAAAATCCGTTCGGGGCTCAAACGGACTCCAAATCGAGATCCGTGAAATCCTACGCGCTCGTGACAACACGAGGATCGCAAAACTACACAGAGTCACTTCACTACCCTCACCCACGTGCTGCCACACGCGCCGGCAGTTTGGGTGTCCAAAGCGATAACGGGTCACCGGAAAAACTCAAAACCGAGACTCCAAACTTCTATCCTAGGTAAAACACCCCATTTGGAGTCACTTTTGTTTTTGGACATACCCCAAAAAGTGGCCGAAAATGGCCGATCACAGCGGTTCGGCCGATTTTCAATTCAAAAATCGAGTGTTCTACATCTCAAATCGATCAAAACCCAGCCAGCCATCAGTTAGAGCACGAAAAATAGGTGAGAATCCATACCTTACTCGAACGATTTGGTTGAGAATTGAGGGAGAACGAAAGGAGAGAAGTTCGGGTGAAAACAGGTTGGTTTTCTAGAGATTCCGGCGAACTCCGGGCGGCCCAAGGGCGGCGACGGGTCGGGGAAGGACGGCGGGGCTGAGGTGGTTTCGTTGGTACTTGTGCCGGAGATCGGGACGGCCTGTGGTGGCCGATGCGGCGACAGGAAGGGGAGGGGGCTGTTGGTCGTGCGGGAGAGAGAGAGAGGAGAGAGAACTGAGGAGAGAGAGAGAGAGAGAGAGAGAGAGAGAGAGGAGAAAAGGGATAAAAATCTGACTTTTTCTAAATTACCGTTTTGCCCTTCGCGGTATTTTGACCGTATTTTCTTCGTTACAACTCCGATTCGAGTCTACTCCGTGTCTACGGACTCGTTTCACCGTGCTCTACGCAACGGCGTAAGTGAAAGTGCCAAAATCCTTCTCGGTCAAAAAGTCAACTTTTTTCCTATTAAATAATGCCAGGGCAAAATCGTCTTTTTGCTAGAATAAATTAATCCTAATTTTTAGATATTTTGTTTTGGGTTATTACAATTTTCCCTTTTGTGCTCACCCACATGTTTGGGCCTAAGAAATGGACTTGGGTTCCGAGGCTCCCAAGCGACCCGGAACCTCAATTTATTGGCCCATCAATGGGCCTCATGACAACCTATTACCATCCATACCACAACCCACTCAAGTAAGCCCCGGACATTTGAGTGGCTTGGGCCCACTTAGGCTTGTAGCGTGGTTGGGTGTGTAATAATGATTTTCTGCTTGGCATGGCATATCGCTTGGCATGCTTTTAATTATTATGTTTGACGACATAATTAGCATGGATTTGCTGAGCTAATGCATTTTATAATCTTAATCTCGATTCCTAGCATGACAGATTATTTATTTGGCATGGCACGTGGAGTGTGACTCGTGCATGACGAACCTTTATGTGCTCCAAGTAAGGTATTGCGCT
Organism: Prunus dulcis; assembly: GCF_902201215.1. Classification (NCBI taxonomy): domain Eukaryota; kingdom Viridiplantae; phylum Streptophyta; class Magnoliopsida; order Rosales; family Rosaceae; genus Prunus; species Prunus dulcis. Next base: position 20,491,973 of record NC_047655.1, on the reverse strand, counting down.
GGGCCGGGAATTCATTTGGGCCTCAACACTTACATAAACATAATATGGTTATGCACATGGTGACACCACAGTGAAAAAGTGGGTCAAACTCTCCCCTTACCCTACACTCCCTACTCCTTACCCCCCTCCCCCCCCACCACACACACACACACACACACACACACACACACACACACACAAACACACCCCCTCAAGTTGGCCCACTTTTCAACTGTGGTGCCATCCCATGTGATTCCGATCCAATATTTTACACAAGGGTGGGCTCAGTTTGGTTTGGTTTGATATTGAGCCAAAACCACACGTCGAACCAAGAGCCTCGGTGGAGAGAATGGTAAAACATTCAAAATACCAAAAAATGTTCTTGGTTAATACAAACATTAAGAATTAAAATTATTAATTAAATGAGAATAATATAGTAAATTCACACATTTTTATATTTAAAAAAATCAAAATTAGATAATTGATCATATTTTATGGTACACAACCACTCATTATATCTTTTAATTCTAAAATAAATTTAAAATTCTTTATAAAAAAAGCCTCTCGCTAGAGGCTAGTGTTTAATTATACTACAAAATTTTGAAAATTTCAGAAAGAAAACCGCAACAATTTTTCCATTAAATTAAAAACCAACTGCTTTTTATTTCTAAAAGACAATATTTTTGTACCATTTTACCCTTTGCTATTCATTGGTTTGACAAAATCGACCTATAAGAAATTTTAACCCGACAAAACCTAAACCACAAATCCACCATCTCTCCCGCTGATCTGCAACTCTCTTTTGCCGCTTCTCCCGTCTCTCCGGCTGATGTGCTGAAAGCCTTCGTTACACTTGGAACATCGAACTTCTCAAGGTACTCTATCTGTCTCTCTCTTTCTCTCTCTCACACACACAGGGGACATAAATGAAGATTCAATTGAGCGAAATTGAGAAAAAAAATCATGTATTAGCTGCTGTAATTTTTCAATGGAGATTTAGTTTGCGTTGATCAATATAATTCATCTGCATCACTTGAAAATCTCAAACAAAATAAAAAACCGGTAACTTGATATCTCAAAAAATAAAAACTTCAAATTTGTATTTGAATTCTTGTTCTAACATCGAAGGTATTCAATGACTGTAATTTTCACTTTGGCTTATGCCAACCACCCTCAATATGATTGACCCAACATGGAAAATTTAGGTTATTTTATTGTTATGTGTCAAGGCTTTCCCTTGCCATGCCATATTGCCGATTTCAAAATGATTGACCCCTGAACTGTGCAGTAATTTAGAGGGAATAACATGCTCATAGAGTATTAAGAAACGGTCCCTGTTATTAGTAGCGTCATTCACTGCTTTAATTGAGTGAGGCACTTCACTACCGCATCTTGTCATCCTATTCCCTAGCCATGAGCCTGTAAAGATTTACAAAAACCTTGTAAGAACGAGTGAAGAGGCTTAAATAAGTGTAAGGGAATGTCTCTAGTCTTTTAAATGACTTAGATTTTCACCCTTTTGAGGTCCCTCATTTTTCCCTTGCTAACATCAAAGGTGATTAGTTTAGGACATTGCCTCTCTTATTATTTTTTAGACAATATGTGTCCTTTCACTTCTGCACACTGCATTTACATTGTTTGTTGGTTGGTCACACGTTTTTCACTGCGAAATTTATTTTGAGGTATCCATTTTACTTTCGTTGCGCAATACTATTTTTCACACTAAGCAAGAGAGGATATATGTTTTTTGGGCAATAGAAAAATGTGGCAAGAAGTTGGTTATACATAGACAATGTTCTTCTTTAGGTTTGTAGATGACTTGTGCCACAAATAACCCTGCAGCATGTGTCCAAAACCAAACTATCTGTATATATCCCATGTTGGCAGGAAACAAAGCATAGTGAGACTAAGAGCCACTTATTTGAGAAATTTGTGGCACCTGAGTGGCTGTTTTAGCCGAAGCTTTTCCATTAAGAATTTCCTGTTGAATTAAACCATTGGTTATGAATTTTTGAGGCCTTTATCCTCCTATGCTTTCTTTTTCTGGTAGTTCTCTATTCATGTTTTGAGAATGAATTATTTCATGTGAAGCATAACTCTAAACTAACCTTGTTTCTGTGATCATTGTTATTTCTTAATGTCTATGTAGAAGAACATATTTGGCAGTTGCCAATTGGGCCTTTGGATTTTCTCATGATTAGCATTTTCATAAGATACAGTTGTATGCTATCTATGCTATTACATTTTAAGCTTATTATAATTCTTTCCATCATTTATCATCACAAACTACTGAAGTTATTGGTCCCTGATTATTTATTTATTTATTTCTGTTCAAGATCAAAAGAAACCAACATGGGAAGGGAGAAGACAACAGATTTGGAGTTTGAAGCAAGGAAAGACAAGAAAAAGTTGAAGGAAAAAAGGAAGAAGGATGAAGCTGATGGAAATTCCTCTTCGATTGAAGTCTCTAAGGACAAAATGGGCGAGTTAGTTCAGGTGCAGAAATTTGACAAGAATGGTGGAGAAGGGGTCAAAAAGAAGAAGAAAAGAAAGAGGGAAATGAAGGTGGCTGATAGTGAATTAAAGTCAAACCTGACTACTGAACAGGTGCTCATAAAAGATTGTGACAAATCCAGTGGGAAAGTCATGGAAGAAGTTGACTTTGCTGATAAGGAAAAGAAGAGAAAGAAACTCTTTGAGGATGACAAAATGGATGAGTCAGCTAAGAGGTTTAACTGCTCTAAAGACAGAGACGTTGCCGAATTGAACAAAGTAGAAGTGGATAAAAAGAAAAAAAGGAAGAAAGAGAGGAGAGAAAAGGTGGGTGGTCAATTGGTACAGAACATCACAACTGATGGAAAGGAGACTGAAGTAGAAAGTGAGCATTCAGATGGGAAAATCATGGAGAATGATGGAATCACGAAGAAAGAGAAAAGAAAGCATACAAAGAATACAAGAAGTGAAATGCAGGAAACTGTGGTTGAGAAACTGGGCACAGAAAGCAGTAGAATTCAAGAAAATAGTTTCTTAGAGAATGACGGTAATGTACGTGCAACTGGAGATGAGATAAGCAATAGAAACATAGATGATGTGAATGTAGAAGATGGTAATAAAGGGAAGAAGAGGGCCAAGTCTGAGAAACATATGAAAAAAGCTAAGTCGGATAAAGGAAGCCTAAGAACCCAAAAAAGTGTTAGGGGTCCTGATCTTTCTGAAAATTCTACACCAAAGAAAGCCACAAAAAGAGTAAGTTTTGCTGATGATGTGGAGGTCTTTTCACCATCTGATGGCCCAAAAGATGAGGAAAAGGGCTTAGTACGAGGTAAGCGGTTTTCAAAAGAAGAAGACAAGCTTGTAAAAGAGGCTGTTTTAACATACATAGAGGAACATGGCTTAGGTGAGGAAGGCATTGACAAGATACTCAATTGTGGGTCCAACCCTGAAATAAGAAATTGTTGGAAGGATATTGGGGGATTCTTACCCTGGAGGCCTTATAAGAGCATATATTATCGAGCCCATATTTTATTTGAACGAGCTGAGGAACGTAATTGGACCCCTGAAGAGTATGAAATGGTAAGACTTGCCGCTATGGAAGCTAAGGCTAAAGGTGAACCCAAACCCAATTGGAGAAAGGTGGGTAATGAACTTGGCAAACACAGAATTCATGTCAAGGATGCATGGCGTAGAATAAAACTGCCAAACATGAAGAAAGGACAGTGGTCGCAAGAGGAGTACCAGACTTTATTTGATTTAGTGAACAAGGATCTGCAGATGAGGGTGTTGGAAGAAAAAAAATCCAAGCATGGCATGCTGCGAGATAATATTAAGTGGGAGTCAATTAGTGAGACTTTGGGCAGCAGAACCAATCCTGTTTGCTGCCAGAAGTGGTATTACCAATTAACATCACCTTTAGTAACCGAAGGTCTGTGGTCTGATACTGATGATTATCGCCTACTTTATGCTCTTGATAGCTTGGATGCTTGTTGCATGGAAGATGTTAATTGGGATGATTTGCTTGAGCATAGGTCTGGAGATGTATGTCGAAATCGATGGAATCAAATGGTCAAGCACATTGGTCGGCATGGGACTAAATCCTTTGCTGAACAAGTTGAAATTTTGTCGAAGCGTTATTGTGCCGATGCGCTTGAAGCAAGAGAAGTCTTTGATAGTAAGCCTGCCTGTAGTTGACTGAAATTTGTTTGGTATCAAAGTGGCTGCCTTTTCTTGTTTCGTTGGTTTTGTGTCAAAGACGAAGATTGTGTTGAAAAGGAGATCATTTGACATCGTCCGGTTATCAAAAATTAGTCATATGCTGATAGCCTTGAAAGGTTCCAACTGAATTTGCATGTGATTGCAATATGCTTTTTCAGAGTTGTATTCAGCTCATGAAACTTGATCAATGTTTAGTTTTAGTATCCGCATTCCTCAGCTGTAATCAAAATGTTTGAATTTGCATGTTGTTGCCTTACTAGATCCATAAATTATCCGTAAGAGACTATTATTCCGTGTTTCATTTTGATGAATGTATTCTTTGTAGATTGCTTTGCGTTTACTTCAAACTCAGTTCTTTTTACACGTTTGCTATGGAGGATTAGACTGGACTTGCCTAGATTAGCTAAATAACTACATTTCATGTACAATCAAAGAAGAATATGGATGTTGTCTTCTAACTTGATGGATTAAGGGGACTAGAACTTCTCTCCTATTCATATGAGGTTGATGATTAAAACTTACTATAGTCCTCCTTACACCACATTTTTGCCCCTCTCTCCCTCTCCATCTTCTCCTTCATCGATCGCTCCTCAACTCCATCATAGGCGTTGCTCATCTCTCATCTCTCTACTTGTCTTAGGACTCAAATCTCATATTGAAAAAATGGCATATCCTAGAGTGGTTTAAGAGCTTTTGGACACCCTTCCGGTAAAAAAAAAAACTCCATCATCTTCTTCTTCATCGCTGCTTCTCTACCTCTCCATCTTCGATAGGTTTGACTGGTCTGGTTTAATTATACTACAAAATTTTGAAAATTTCAGAAAGAAAACCGCACAATTTGCCCATCTCTAAAGAAACCCAACAATTTTTCCATTAAATTAAAAACCAATTGCTTTTTATTTACTTTACTTATTTATTTCTAAAAGACAATATTTTCATACCATTTTACCCTTTGCTAATCATTGTTTTTACAAAATCGACCTGTAAGAAATTTTAACCGACAAAACCTAAACCACAAATCCACCATCTATATCGCTGATCTGCAACTCTCTTTTGCCGCTTCTCCCGTCTCTCCGGCCGATGTGCCGAAAGCCTTCGCTACTCTTGGAACATCGAACCTATCAAGGTACTCTCTCTGTCTCTCTCTCCCTCACGCACACACACGGGACATAAATGAAGATTCAATTGAGCGAAATTGAGAAAAAAATTCATATATTAGCTGCTGTAAATTTTCAATGGAGATTTAGTTTGCGTTGATCAAGATAATACATCTGCATCACTTGAAAATCTCAAACAAAATAAAAAACCGGTCACTTGATATCTCAAAAAAGCAGAAACTTCAAATTTGTATTTGAATTCTTGTTTTAGCATTGAGGGTATTCAATTACTGTAATTTACACTTTGTCTTATGCCGACCACCCTCAATATGATTGACCCAACATGGCAAATTTAGGTTCTTTTATTGTTATGTGTCAAGGCTTTCCCTTGCCATGCCATATTGCTGGTTTCAAAATGATTGACCCCTGAACTGTGCAGTAATTTAGACGGAATAACATGCTCATAGAGTATTAAGAAACGGTCCCTGTTATTTGTAGCGTCATTCACTGCTTTAATTGAGTGAGGCACTTCAGCCCGCATCGTGTCAGCCTATGCCCTAGCCATGAGCCTGTAAAGATTTACAAAAACCTTGTAAGAACCAGTGAAGAGGCTTAAATAAGTGTAAGGGAATGTCTCTAGTCTTTTAAATGACTTAGATTTTTCACCCTTTTTAAGCTCTCTCATTTTTCCCTTGCTAACATCAAAGGTGATTGGTTTAGGGCATTCTCTCTCTCTCTCTGATTATCTTTGGACAATAGGTGTATTTCTTTCACTTTCTGATGCTGCATATCACTGTTTGGGCTCGTTTAGGAGTGATTTTGAATAAGCCAAAAAGCACTTCTATGGAGAATCACTTCTCCAAATAATCACTTTAAGTAGTTTTAAGTGATTTTATGGAGAAGCATATTTGGAGGTGCTTCTGCCCATAATCACTCAAAATCACTTAAAAGTGATTATTTGGAGAAGCACATGGGAGGTGGTTCTCCCCAGAATGATTCTGGCCTATCCAGAATCACTCCCAAACGAGCCCTTTGTTGGTCATACGTTTTTCATTCAGAAATGTATTTAGATGTAGTCATCTTACTTTCATTACGGTACACTATTTCTTCAATACACCAAACAAGGGTGTGTTTTTGGGCAAGAGAGACATGTGGCAAGAAGCTGGAAATACACGTGCAATATTCTTTTTAGTTTTAGGGATGACGTATGCCACATAAAACCCTTGCAGCATGGGTCAAATGACAAACTTGTTCCGGACTCAAATTTCCAATATATATCCCCCGTTGGTAGTGAACAAAGCATAGCGAGACTAAGAGCCACATGCAACACACATGTTATCCAAAACAACGATCAATCCGATTTCCAATATTATTTGGTTCACAAACTTAACAAAAACAATAGAAGTTCCAAAGCATGAGACTAATGAAATTTCAACATGATACTCACCAATCACATGTTTGGTTGGAAAATAAAAACATTATAGGTAATATCAAAATCGTCCAAGAAATTAAAGCAAGATATTTTCTCATGTAAGGACCTTATTCTTTAGGAGAGTAGGGATTGTTTGCAGATGCTATGTGGTTTAAAAGGATGTTTCAAAATTTCTCAGGCTGCACGTGTTTTTACACACGCACACACATATGTACATGCAATGAGTTTGTTTTTCCTGCAACAACACCTAACAGCCCACAGTTATCTTCATGCAAACCTCCTCAGATGAATTAAGGGACTCTTTTACTTATCTGATAAATTTGTGGCACCTGAAGGCTGAGTGAGTTAATTGAAGCTTTTCCTTTTAAAATTTTTCCTGTTTAATTAAACCATTGCTTATGATTTTTCGGAGTCTTTATCCTCCCATGTTTTAATTTGGGGGTAAATCTTTTTCATGTTTTGAGAATAAATTATTTCATGTGAAGCATAAATCTAAACTAACCTTGTAAACCTTGTTTTTGTGGTCTTGTTATTTTTAAATGTTTGTTTATAAGAACATACTTGACAGTTGCCAATTGGGCCTTTTGATTTTCCGATGATTAGGTTTTCTTAAGATACAGATGTATGTTATAACATTTTTATGCTTATTAGAATTGTTTCACTTTTTGCAGATATCTATCATCTTCATTTCTCATCACAAGCTACTGATACACTTTAGTGAAAATATAAATGGAGCTGACCACCATTAAAGATGCATTTGATCGTGTTGCAAAGAAACAAAAACTGTCAAGCTCTAAAGCTCGAGAAGTGATCGATCAGATTGACCAAGAAATCCAGAAGACATTACAAAAGATCCAATCATCTAATGATTGCGAGTCTCAGGTTGATTATAAGTCTGCCCTTGCTGAACTTAAAGTGAAGCTAAAAGATATTGCTCCACTCAGTCAGTTGGAAAGCACGCAGAAGGAACTGAACGGAGCACTTAGCAAGTATCCAAAGCATCTTGAGAAATTCTTCAATCCTGATATATCCAAGGCTTATAGAAACATTGACTTTGATACACACACAGTTAACGAGATAATTGGCAGCCATTTCTATCGGCAAGGCCTATTCGAAATTGGCGACTGTTTTAGAACTGAGGCTAAGGAACCAGAATCTGAAGCTGCTGTGAAATCTCAGTTTCAGGAAATGTTTCAGATAGTTGAAGCAATGAAACATCGGAACCTAGAGCCAGCACTGAACTGGGCCGTGACTAACTCTGATAAACTCAAACCAAATGGATCGGACCTATTACTGAAACTTCACAGTCTGCAATTTGTGGAAATACTGCAAAAGGGAAACAGAGATGGAGCTCTCCAGTATGCCAGAACTTATCTTGCTCCTTTTGCTTCTGACCATATGGCTGAAATTCAAAAGCTGATGGTGTGTCTTCTGTGGACCGCAAGGCTTGATCGCTCCCCATACTCTCACTTATTATCTCCAGCCAATTGGGACAAAGTGACTGGGGAGTTAACCAGGCAGTTCTGCAATCTTCTGGGGCAGTCTTACGAGAGCCCATTGAGTGTAACTATAGCTGCAGGGATTCAGGGGTTGCCACCTCTTCTCAAATTTATGAACGTAATGGCAGGAAAGAGACAGGAATGGCAGTCTATGAAGCAGTTACCTGTGCCAGTGGAGTTAGACCGTGAGTTTCAATTCCATTCTATATTTGTGTGTCCAGTGTCTAAGGAACAATCCACTGAAGAAAATCCGCCTATGTTGATGTCATGTGGACATGTGCTTTGCAAGCAGTCTATTACGAAGATGTCAAAGAACGGCACAAAATCGTTCAAGTGTCCATACTGTCCTTCCGATGTCAATTCAGCGCAGTGTAGGCCGCTCATTTTCTGATGAATCTGCAAATGAACTAGTTGCAACACACTCTCCCAAACTGGATTAAGCTTGTAGAAATTAGTCATGTTGTGTTATGTAGCTATAGGATGTGTGGTTATGGTGGCAAAGCCAGTTCGTCTGGTGTGTTGCGTTTGTTGTAAATAGATATTCTTTTTACTGGCTAGCAGTACAGGCAGTCCACTTCCCCTGAGAATAATTTGAATGCATGATCTGGGCAAACAAGGACATACTGGCTCATCCTTCCGAATGAGTTCTGCTTCTCCTGCTGGGTGATGTAAATTGTAATGGGCTCCTCAGGCTTTGGGCTTAATTATCTATTCTGATTTTCAGGATCTCAAATCAGGTCAGTCTACAAAGCCATGTTTGAGGCAGTGGTAAGAGTCTTTTTCGTCTAAACAGACCCTAATGACCTGCCTTCAGAAGAATGAGGAGCCTCCCCGGATAAGTTCTCACTTTTTAGTATCTGTATCTTTCTCACCAACACAAGACATTATAATATTTGTACTTTTAGTAATTTAATTAAGTTGTTTCCTTAACTTCTTGGCCTAGCAAACAAATTTTGGATGACCATTGGATTCTTATCTTGTTTGTTATTCAGGGTAGTTAGTGGAATCACACTCTCTGTGTCCTCTTTTTATATTTCTTCCTTGATTTAAGAAAAGTCTGAATCATCTTGAATTTCTCCCATCTTTTTTATCTTTTCATTTGGGTAACTCGTGATATTTGCACTGGTGAGAGAAACATATTATCTCTTTGTTGCTAAAAATTGAAAAATTGGATTTATGTCCAAATGGATCACACCCACCAAGAAAAAGTAATTTGTTTTTTTTGACTCGTAATCATATATGAAATAATGAACGGTATAAATTTAGCAAGCACTATTAGTGACTGACTTTAGAATCCTGGATTTTGTCACACATTATGGGAACTAGGCTACCCCAACACACATGTAATCATATCTTGGTGGTGAAATATTTATGCAGAGGTATAGAAAAGTGTTATGGATGATGTGCCTTTTGGGATGTAAATTTTATACAAGTTGGTGCTGCTTTGAGACGCACATTTGAGAAAAGAGAAGTGCAGCAATAAAAAAGGTAGGCACTCATGCAAACCCACTAAAAAGGCTTCAAAAGTGTGCGCAATTTAAGGAAATCATCAGTGTAGCCCCAAAAGTGCAATAAAGAGCTCCTGGCCAGAACAATAGAAGGAGTGTCTCAGAGAAAACGAAAACCTTTTTCAAGCTTAAGTTACTGTCACTCCCTTTCTTCTCTTTTCAGTTTTCACGCAGATTTAGGTTTGTAAAAGTGTTTTTAAGACCTTTTGTTTTCACCTTTATCTTTTTACTAACGTGCAACTAAAGTCATGCTAATGTAATATTATGTACAAAATTAAGAGGGCTCTCAGCTAATGTGATGGAGATGAAGTGGTCCATAAATATGAGCATGTGATTAGTTACTAGTATGGAGGGTGAAGTGGGAGAGGGACTTTCCCATACCCATCACATTGTCCCCCCTCCATCTCTCTCTCTCTCCCCATGTAATTTAAAGAGACAGAGGATGATGCTGCAACGGGAGTAAGAAAGTATTTATCACAGGCTGGAGATCTGAGCTTAAGCAATTCCATGAGGATACTGTGAAGATGATTTCATAATTATAGGTCTTCTAACATTAAGCATGTCATAACTTACTGGTTACCACGAGCACACGTGATTGACTTCTAATTATTGATGCATTGCGACATCACAATGCATCAACGGTTGAGAATCCCTAATATTTCTGCTTGTATATTCAGCTATTGATGTTAGAAAAGATCCCACATCAACTCATAAACCTAAATGTGGTGTCGATACAACTACAGGATCCTTTCTTAAGCCTCTTACATCCTAACTAATTCGATAGGTATGTCTGCGGAATGTGTTGGCTCTGTTTTTCTTTTCTTTTCATGTTTTGGGAGTTTCTCAATCTGGACAAGTCTGGTCAAGCGCAATTCAAGCAAACTGTATGGAAATTATGTGGAATATTTATATTAAACAAACGTGCATGCATCCTATCCAACCAAGTTATTATCACCCCCATTTCATTGTGACAGTCGTGGGATTCCCATTGATTGGAAATGGCCCCCCTCAACTAGAATGATGAAAGATAATGGGACATGTGCAATGTATCCTCTCCCACTCACACATAATTAATAAAAATTATGTTAGCATCGGTCTAACGTATTAGTAGCTCATAGTTATCCACAAAAGCATGGACAATTGATGGTAGTATTCCTCAATTGACAATTACAATGTGTTTTTTAGTTTCACCCAAAAAACAATGTTTTCTTTGTTTGGGTACCACTAAAGGGTGGATGAATATGACAAGTGCGCCACACATGAGAAGAAAGTGGTCAAATTTGAACACATACATAGAGGTGAGCTCGGTTTGGTTGGGTTCGGTTTTGAGTTTAAACTATGTGCTGAATTATGAACACCGGTTTGGAGAAAATTCAAACTGTGCGCCTACCAATGAGGTGGGAAACTGATCATCTCGGTTAACCGGTTACTTCAATTTGGTTTGGTTTGGTTTGGTGAAAACTTGCTTGAAAACATTTAGACTCTAAATTCATTCAAACTCAAACATTCATTCAAAACCTGCTTGAAATTCATTCACCATTCACATCACAACATATTCAAATTCATTCATTCAATCAATCCTTTTAAACAAAAACATATGCATCATTCATCATTCACATCCATCCAAAGTTTCAAAGTAAATCATATGCATCATTCACCATTCATGTGTATTATAATTATTTAATTACATATAATTTAACATACCCGGTTTGGTTCGGTTAACCGATGATTTTTGAAATTAGTAATCGGGTGCCGAACCATGACCATCGATTCGGTCCGGTTCATGCACCGTTGACCAAAAAGAGAAGGAAAAAACCACACAAAACCGAACAGACTGGTTTGGTTCAACCGGTCTGCCCTATTTTCGGTCCCATATGCCTAGCTCTATGGGTGGGCACGGTTCGGGTTGGATCAATTTTTGCCTCAAATTAGAACCGATCTGGTACTATTCATCCGGTTTGGTTCTGTTCGATTTTAATAAAAAAAAATTCAAAAACTATCTAGTTCGGTTTGAACCGATTTTGGTCCAGTTTTTATCCGGTTTGGTTTTGAACCGGATTATAAAAATTAATTCTTTAAAATTAATTTTTAATACAATTCTCAACTGAAATATTATTATTTTTGCTTGAAAATTAACAAATTATTCAATTTCATATAAAAATAAATATTAAAGTTAGAAAAGAGAGATATTTTGAAATTGAACTTAGTTAATTATTAGTTTTTTTTTTTTGGTGAAATTAAAAATATAGCATTAAATATAAATATATATTGAAATTATACATTTTTTAATTTGACCGGTTCGGTTTGGCTTTGAAGACATAGAACCAGATCCAAAACCGGTCCAAACCGGTCCAGTTCTGTTTTTTGACCGGTTGTTGACTTTTTGGTCAATTTGGTTTTTTTCTGGTTTGGTTCGGTGCGGTTCGATTTAGATTTTCGATTTGCCGGTTTGAGTGCCCACCCCTACCCAGCTCTACATTGTACCGTATCTAGTGCCAAATTCCCTTTTACTAAATCAAGCACTTGGTGCGCATGAAAATCCAATTTGTTCATAAGCATTTGGCAATCGTTAAGCCTAATTTAAAACCCTCCACTCCAAAATTCTTACAAAATATAGTGATATATAAAAAACCATTTTGGCGTTGGCATCATCTTCTGCTTCATCTTCAAAGGCATGATTCTTTGTCATGCAGTCAGTCATTTGGAAGTGAAAGCTTTTGTCAATTTCTCTTAAACCCACCAAAAACCACTGAGGAGGGAGCCAACAAACAATATTACAGCTCACACAAACTTACAAAAAACCAAAACCCATACATCACCTGCAGCTCATTATTGATTAGACCCAACCACCATATACAAACCAAAACAGCCATCATTATTTAAGCAATTCACTACCCATTCCCTTCGGTCTCTTTAGATATATCTAAGAACTTTGCTACCCACAGTCAGCAAGGAGTGGATGAAATCTAACCGTTAATGCATTGTCGGCTCTATATATCTGACTATTGATATATTGTCAGTTCAATATGAAATAACTGTTTGAACTATGCACACTTAGAATAATAGTCAGAAATCGCCCAAGCACGCGAAAACGACTTAGGATATAGGTATATTTAAATACACATTATTCGGGTTTTGGGTTTTTGGCTGGGAATGCTAATTGATAGAGACAAAATCAAAAGAGAAACACACCCCACACTGACTGAGCACTGCAAACAACAAAAGGCTTCATATTTTTTTTCATGTGGGGTTTTGGTTCAATGTTTGCCCTTTTTCTCTTCACTGCCACTCTCACTATCCACTCATTTCCAAAAGGGCCAAGCCGTCCTTTACTGCTTGTCGCTATTATGGGCCTGGGCCCAGGACCCGGGCCCATTTTACTCAAATTTATTTTCTTTTCATCATTCAATATTAATATATTCCTTTTTGTATTACAATTACAAAATATATAAAATTATAAAATAAAAAATCTATTTTAAAGAAGAAAAAAAACTAAAATCTGGCATTTTCGAAGCCGTGTAAGTCGCTGACTCTGTTCAAGGACTTTCTGATCGTAGCCACCTTGGCCAATCTTTCAGCGGCTCGCCAAGCTGATGTTGGCGTAAGCGGCTCCTGCTTCTCCTCCAATTGTCCATTATTGGCTCCTCCTCTCTTGCTCTGCTTTGCCTCAACCTCAGCTTGAAGCTGAACCTGCCTGCGCCTCTGAAGCTCAGCCATCTCGCCTTCCAAACCGCGCAAGAACTCCTCAGCCGAAGCCGAGCTCGTCTGGAGGAGCAAGGACCGCGCCGACGACAGCAGGTGATACGCCCCCGAGAAGTCGCTGCTCCGCTCCACAAATCTCCGAGACTCCGCCACGGCTCGGGCAGCCACGTGGAGGTTCCTCAATCGTTCGATGTTAGGATTGGATGATGCTGATCGAACGGTCTGAGATCGAGGTACGAGGAGGACCCGCTCTTTGGAACACACAAGCTCATTGGACGACGGGTCTCTGTGTGTGGAGCGTACGGACATCACGTTGTGGGGAGAGTGGGGCCCACCAGTGGCGGTGCTGGTTGATGCCGACGCTTTCAATTCGACTAACAACTCTCTCTCCTCTCCGGCGTAGAGGTCTCCAAGTCGGATCGACCCGGATCCGAGTGCCGCCGGGCGACCCGTGAGAGAATAAACGGCTGCAATCTCCGCCGGAGCGGAACCCGAAACGACGCCGAGTTGGAGACTGAGATCCTGAACGACGACGCTCAGCAATCCCCCCAAGCATTTCGCCAGCGAGTCGTCACCGCCGTCGCCGAGGCCGACAGTGTGGACGGGGATGTCGAGGTGAGGGAAGCGCGTGGAGGACACGACGGGGGAAGACGAGCGCTTCTGATTGGCGTCCTGAGAGCCCTCCGATAGGAGCATGATGCTCGCGACGGCATTTCGCTCGCGGCGATCCTGGAGCACCTTCGCGGCTTTCTTAAGCGCGTCGTTTACGCACATTCCATTGCCGACGCCACAGAGCGCGTCTACGATCCGACGCGCCGACCTTCGGCCTGCGGAGGTCATTCGCCGGAGCGGCAACAGCCGTTTCGAGGTTGAAGAGAAGGCGACGATGGAGAGACGGTCGGTATCGCGGAGCGACGAAACGATGAGTCGCATAGCGCGTTTCATCATCTGAATCTTCGCGTTGCTCGCGCCCGCGCTCACGTCCACCACAGTCACCAAGTCGATGGGAGCTCGGCGCTGCAACGACGCCGTTTCGGACGCAATAGGTTGCGGAGATTTGATTTTGAGAACCACCGCGTACGTCTCGTAGCTCCTTCCGACGGCCACAACGGCCGATTCCGGCAACAGACTGACCTCCACGTTCTTCACATTCCGGTCAGTTGAACTCCGAGTGGAGGGAGGTTTGGAACTCGCGTTGACGAAGAAGCCTTGGAACTCGACGGCGTCGTTTTCGTCGTCGTTTTCTTCAGGGATTGGGTTGAAGCGAGAACCGGAAGTTGGGGACGAGAGGGGCTCGTCGTCGTTGTAAACCCTCAAGGGCTTGGTCTTGACATCTCTGGGCTTCTTGGGTGATGATATTGGCACCTGCTGTTGGGTTTGTTGCTTATTATTGGTATTATTATGGACAGAGATTAGAGGCAGCTCCTTCCAGGTGGTGTTGCAGACAGGGCACAGGAGGAGCTGGTTCTTCTTGACATGGGTGGCTATGCAGCCAAAATGAAAGGAATGCGAGCACTCAGCTGTGAAAATGGCTGTGCCTTGACCACTTTTCACACTCTGTAAGCAGATTCCACATCTACTCTGCAAAAAGGAAGAAAAAAAATCGTCACTAAAAAGGCATGGTACTAAAACTAAAAGTCAAGTTTTTTTTCTTTCTTTTATTTACAAAAAGTGAGATGATGGTATTGTGTTGTGTTGTGTATTATCAATTTATCAATTATCAAAAGAAAAAAAAAACGGGAAAAAGATGCTTACTTTGGAGAGGCGTAAGGTGGACTTGAGGAGGGAGAAGCTGGACGGTGATTTTGGTGATGATGGGTTTGAGCGTTGGAACTGGAAAAGTAGTCTTGGGCTGTAGCTGCTGATTTTCTTGGGGTTTGTGGTGGCTGAGATGTTGCATTGGAGTTTTGGGCTGTTGGGTAGTGAGGAAGTAGGTGTGTTTGTGGTGGAGATGGTGGTGGAGGGGGCGGTGGTTCGACAGCGGAGGCCGGGGCTTGAGGAGACTGGTTGAGATTGAGATTGCAACCGAGGCGTTGATGGGTTAGAGAAGAACCCAAATTTGGAGCTGATTTTGGGGCTCTGTTGATTGCTGTGGTTGTTGCAATGTTGTTGTTGTTGCTGCTGCTGCTGCTGCTGCTTTTCTATAATCACTTTGGTGTCTCTATCTTTTGGGATTGATGTGCAGAAGGCCCTTCGCCACCCAGTCACCATTTTTTTAGTCTCTCAAGCTTTTTGAATCAGTGGAGAAAAAGGGGTTTGATTTGGATTTGGTAATTTAGGGGATGATGAAAATGAAATGGCAGCAGAACAAAGCATGAAATGGAGAAGAAGAGATGTTGTTTTAAAGAGACAAAAAAGAGTGGATTAGGATTTGGAAGAAGCAGATGCCCTTCTCATCTTGGACTTTCCCATGTTTCCATTTCCCTTATTTAAACTCTGCCTCTGCTTCTGCTTCTTCTTATTTGCATCAATTGCTCTGTTTCAGTGTTTTCTCTTTCTTTCGAAACCCCCCAAAAAGAGAACACAGCAATTGAAAAGGCCTCGCTGCTCTTGCCAAATTCAACACTCTCTCCCTCTCTCTGTGCTTCTCTCTCTGGGCCTCTACCTATAGGATGGTAGATATATCATATATGCAATATTAGTAATACAATTTACACAGACTACTACCCGATGCCTCTCCATTATTAACAACAATAATTTATACTTTAAATTAATGTTATTATTTATTTTTAAATTCAAAAAAAGGACCGAGAGGGATCCCATAGGGATTAACATTTTCTTAATTAGTGACTGGCAAGTGGAGGTTATTTACCCACAGTAACAAGTCAACGGGCCCCATTTCCATGTTATGCTCACCGACCTGGCTGCACACAAATCTCACCTCTCTTTTTTTCTTTTTTTTATCCTTGGTAGGCAAAAAATCACCCAATTGTTCATGTATCAAATAAGAAATTTGTAATTCAAGTAATTAGAAGCAGTTGCGTATAGGAATTCTCCATTCCCCAACATGGCTTGTGACAAAAAATAAAAAATTGAATGGATATTCTTCACCCAGACTTTAGCCTTACTCTTTGCCATCTTTACCTTTTCTTCACAAATCAAAATATAAATTTCCCTTTTTGTATGTATTTTTTATAATAGAAAAAATGAGTAGTTATTTGCATGAAATTGATTTATTGCAAGTGCTGAAAATGGGTTGGTGTGCAGTGCAGGGATGAAAGCTCAGAATCAGAGTAGCTGACCCAAACTTTGATCCCTCTGGACCTATCCGTCCCAGTTGTGGGGTCCATTTCGTTGATAAGAGGGTTGAATGGTCATTTTGGCACTGATTGTGATTGTTTATTATTATTACATCGATCCCTAGAAATCTAGAAACCAGCGCTGGGATGGAGCAGAGAATGCTACAGAGGAGGATCAAGCATCCCCGGCCCCTTGAATTAAATGTTATTTATTTATTTATTTTGTTTAGGTCATTCTTTTTCTTTGGTGCCAAGTTTCTTCTAGGTTTCAACTTGCCCTTCGCTATTAATTAGGACCAAAGATGAGACAACGAAGTTGCCTAAAGTCTTGGAGCACTATTTCAGACCAAGAAAAAAAAAGTCTTGGAGAACTATTTCGTTGACTATGAAATCAAACTCAATTTGCAAATTGTTTAAAAATCAAAATTTTTGGAAATGATTAAAAATTATATAAAGACTTTAGTTTAACTGAACATGTATGTGTATGTAAACCTAATTTGACATTCATATTTTTCTTTTAATATAAGCGATATTTTACTTTAATATAATCCAAACAATGGAGATGAGAATTCAAACTCGGGTGCAGGGTGATGAGCACATCTGCTCTAACCAACTTGAGTTAAGGGCATGTTTGCATTTGAAAATTGAATTCTTACTCACATTTGACATTACATGCATACTTAGGTGCCTACTTTGCCCAAAAGAATTACCAATTGGAAAATTTAACGGAATCCTAATCCAGCTACAACATTGAACCTTTCTTGGGAAACCCTAGCCCCCTTTCTCCCAAAAAACACTCTTAAAGCCTTTTCCACTTTGAGGGGGGAAGAAGCCATTGTTCTTCCCCCCTCTCCCCTCTTCTCTTCCTCTCTTTCTCCTTTCACCTCTTCCCCCATTTTCAAAGACAAAGGGTTTTCTCTATTTGTCTTAATTTTGTGATGATTTTCATCCAACCATTATTGGCGGCTGCGACTCATCGTCGGATCTTCACCTGCATTTCGACGTCGGATCTCCACCACCATCTTTTTTGCAATTTCTTTATGTTTGGAATAAGTTGCAGAGACTTTTTGGGTTCTCTATGTAGTTTTCACCTCTCCTTTTGTGAGAGTTTTTCATCTCTCATTTGTGAGAGCTTTTCATCTCTCCTTGGTGAGAGTTTTATTTGTATTGTTATGACTTGGTTTTTTCAAGGTTTATCTCTTTTATTATTTTAAGTTTGCAATCTTAGTTGGGATGCCTATGCCAGAGTTTCTTCGATCTTGCCTGATCGTTGGTGGAGACTACCTGATTTTCTTAATTTTGATATTAGACCGCTCCGTTATTGTAATGGTCCTTTTGTGGCTAGTTTATATTGGCCCTTTTGTGGCTAGTGGCTTTTTTAACTAAATTATGAATGCAATCATAGAATTTTTAAATATAAAAAAATTTAACGGAATCTATTAAATCTTTAGCATTAGCACCTAGGGACTGACTTGGTTAAAAATTTAGGCAGACCATTAATGCAATAAAGGTTCTAAAGCAATAAAAATATATGCAGCTTTCTTTGAATCACCTATCATATGATGGATAGATTCTTGGAATGGCCTTAAAATACAAAGGTCAACACATTTATTTAATCGAACTAAAAATTATATAGTTGGCTAAGGAAATACGATGTCGCATACTTAATTTTTATTTATTAATGATCTCCAAAATGTTCAATATGAAGTACAAGATCAAATTGTTGGTGTGTACAGATTTAAAGAGATGAATTATAGGTTGGAAATGGATGAGCTATGGGCTAAACTAACTTTAAGTGAAATTGAAGAAGAAAAAAATTGCTATGAGCCTAAGCCCATGCTGATCCTCCATTACTAGGTGTGTGATTAGCGGTCATCTCAAATTGTGCAATGCAGATAGTATTAAAATACGGTACTAGGAAGTTAAGTGTAAATTATCTCAATTCAATCTGAAAAATAATTGAACTTAACACGAAGTCAGAATTTGCTCTTCTTCAAAAGGGTATCAATCCCTACAAATCAAGGATCAATTAATTTCAATACTTTTACTGTGGGGAATGGTTTCATCTGCTTCTGAAGAAGACTTCATTGCCCTTGCCATTTAAGAGAGAATGAAGGATCATGAGTCTTTGAACACACTAATGTGATGTGAGCCAAAGAGCCTTCGATGCCAAAGTCAATTCCAAGATTAGAAGAAATAGGGTTTCTTAGGCTGATGGAACGTTACCTCCTCATCGCGGTAGATGTTGGGTTTTATATGGCCCATTGGTGGCTCACTTGTCGCCAGGGGCGGATGCAACAAGGGACAAGAGAGGTCAATTGACCCCTTGGCATGCCGGCGTTTGCTGTGGAGATCGCAGGAGAACAGTTGCAGACCTCTTGGCCAGCAGCTTGTTGACCCCTTGGATGCACTGAACGTGCTCGATGAAAGTCCTCAAAGACAGAGAGAGAGGTTGGTTGATGGGACCAGGTGTGTGAGTTTTAATTTTGGATAGAGAGAGAAAGAAAAAGAAAGACAAGGTAGAGCAGATCAAAAGGAATTTGTGTTGCAAACCAGAGGAGCAAAATAGTCACTGGAAGAAAGTCACTGACAGAGAGTTCGACATAAACAAAAGTGCCTAAAATTATTAAAAAATAAATGATTTATGAAACTATAATGCAAAGTTTTTAATAAAGAACTCATCGTGTACAACTGAAATTTGGATGGAAACTATTTTTCTGTTTTTCTAATGTTATTTTCTTCTAAAAAAATTTCGAAGTTTTTACGCAGTGACCCCTTGGCTCGAGAATCCTGGATCCGCCACTGCTTGTCGTTACAAGAGGTTGTGTATTTGCGTTAGTTAGGGACATTAATGTGGAATGTATGAGATATTTGCTCAAAATGTATGGCCATAATCTCCTAGATTACAGCAGTAATTAGGAAGATCTTCGGGGATCAATGTTGATTAATTTTGTAGCTGTGTTGCCCAAGGATCGGCCCTGCTTTGGGGTGTTCTGCATGCCTAGGTAAGCTTTATTTTAAGCCTACGTGGTTCTTCGGAAACGTCCTGAGCCAATTCGAGACAATAACGTCACTCATCCCTTCATTAATGAGCGATGAATGTGCTTCTGGCTTTCGTACCCTTCCACTAGGGGTAATTTGGTCCATATGGTAGCTTCGGGTTACATGTGATGCTTAATTAGTGGCATGCAATTATTTGCTCCCATATTTACGTAAGGCTTAACTAGTAATTTATCTCTTGAATTTGTACATAACTTTCGATTTACCCTTTATTCTTTTTTATTAAAAAAATTAAGAATATGAACTTCTTTTTTTCTTCAATTTCCCCTTTGACGTCTAAATCATCAACATTTCATCCAATTTTCTATTAAATTATTAAAAATAAATTTATTTTGTGGAATAAATTAAAGAAAAAAAAGAAACCTATCCCCTCCCCTATCTTTTTTTCTCCCCCAACCTGATCACCCCCATCCCCACCTGCAACTTACCCCAAGACTGATTTGCAACCCATTCCCCATCCCCACCATCACTGCCTCCCCTTTCACTACCCCACCCTCCCACAGCCACCATCCCATAACCATCACTCTCTATCTCTCTCTCTCTCTGTTCCCCCAAACCCCAGGACTGGCCTTGACACCTACATAGTTACCCACCTCGCCACAACCCCCCCGCCCCTGGTGCGGTTTTTGCTCAAATAGATTTGATTTTTGTGTGTGTTCAAACATGCGCATCTGGGGTTTTTTATTTTATTTTTTATTTTTTTTCAAATATATGGTGGTTATTGTATGGGATATGTTCGATCTTTAGGTGTAGTGAGGGCAAAGAGAGAAGTCAAGGGAGAGAGAATGGGTTGTGGTGTGATTTGTGAGGAGGACATGGGAGGCTGGGATTCGGGGAAGAAGGGCTTGGAGAGATATAGAGAGATTTTTTATAATTATTATTTCAAAATTTCAAAAATTTTTATTTTATAACATGAAAATGATTAATTTTCTCTCATATTTAATGGCAAATTGAATGAAATGTTGAGGATTTAGACGGCAGTAGAGAAATTGGCGAAAAAAATAAGTTCATATCCTTAATTTTCTTTTTAAAAGAGAGATAAGAGTGAATCGAAAGCTAAGTACAAGTTTATAGTGCAAATGAGAAATTAAGCCTTTACATAAGCAAAATAGTACACTGACTATTTTTTTATGAACCGTAGCTCATGCAATTTTTCTCCTCCTGCATTTTGAAACTCATCTGGCCAACTCCATTATTGAAGACTGTTCGGAAAATAATCACAAAAAATAAAACTTACAAATTCAATTTCAATAAGAAAATTCAAAGTTGAAACGGTTTTCAGCTGAAAGGACAAGAGAAGTACCTTCTGAAAAAGAGTGGGGAGGGAGGCATTGATTTGACTGTTGACAGTGTTTGAACGTAAACCATGACAGACTGACACTCACGTGCCCTCCTCGGCACTAACGCTGTTAGGTCCGCCCTAAACAGCTCTTGTTTGGGAAACTGAGGCCAGTGGGACGGCGTTAGTCAACTCCCCATGACAAGTCACGAATCCCACATTTGGTCTTTATTTGTTTATTTACCTCGGAACTGGGTCCGCCTGCAGAGTCATCATTAACGTCACGGTAAAAAATGTGTGCCTTGCTGGATGATGTAATTAGCGTCTAATAATTAAGGCTTAACCTCCTCGTTAATTGGATCCAAACCCAAAAGTCACTTTCTCCTCACGGTTCACACTGTTTTTTTTTAAACCGGCCACCGTCTGCTTTGGTTGAGTAAGTTATAATTTGGATATTTTTGGGGGGCAAGAAGCCATTTATGTCCCATGTGGCACGTGATACCTCCTAGGAACAAGCCTAGGCCTTGGTGTGGCTGTCAGGGTGACTCACAATTCTCGTCTCAATTCTCAAGGTAGAACTTAGAAGAAGCTAATCAAACACAACACAAATTATTTTGATGTTAATTTGAAATGTGACCCAAAATAAAAGTTGACTCCAACTCCGATGGAATCTAATCTCTCTCTATGTTAGTAGGTATGTAGATGATCATTTGGTTGAGGTGAGATGGAATTAGACCTGCATGCTATTAAATATCAATCAATATAGTATCTTTGCTATTTCTCAAATATTAAATCTTTGATAGCCACTAGCACGTTTGTAAGGTTTCATATATACCATTTTTGGTCATGTAGTTAAAATTGTCGGTGGAATAAGATCAGAAGATGCGGCCAATTCGTTCTTTGACTAACATAATTGTAAGTTTATTTCACATGTTACGTGATTCATTCTCATTTCGATTTCATATGTAGATTCAAAAAATTACGGTCACATAAATGTTACGATATGTTTAATACATGCGCAGAAAAATCTCACTCAAACATATTGATCCCCATCAAACTTTAGATTTTTGTTTTTGTTTTTGAAGTTTCAATATTAACCCTAAATTTGACCTTATGATGCATATGGCAAATATCAAGCTCTAGTGCTTTGGGCATTTTGTGAGGACATGGGATGAGAGGATTGGCCACACAACACAAGTTGCTTTGGCAGTGGCCCCAGCCTAATCATTTTCCCTTCAATAATTTTTATCCACTGTTCAAATGATTTTATTATAGTGTGCCCCCACGCCCATACACAGAAAATCCACATGGTAAGAGGCCGTTGGTTGAGCACCATATCTGCCAAGCCAAATGCTGCCAATAAGATATATGAGAGAACCCTTTACTCATAAACTAGTACATTAATTAATTTAAAGGGGACATCTGCCTTTGACCACACTCCATCAACGGATTTAAGTAAAGATTTGCACATTAAAATTATCATGCCTTTGGTGAGATTAATTTTTATTAATAATAATAAGGATTTTCAAAGCTACCCCATATTTCTCTTTTGACTTTATAAATTAAATAAATTAATATAATAAAATCTTTTTTTTTTTCTCATAATATTATGATAAATCTTGCAAGAGATTCCCAATGCACCTGACTTGAGCTAAGGCAAAGGGCATGTGAGTTGTCCTTCATATCCTCAAGGGATGGTTGTGTTTTTTACCATACAAAAGTCTATGTATCAAAGGAGCTTGAGGAGGGTATTTTGGACATTTAATGTTATTGGGCACCCATATTATTGCCCCTCTTTAAAAGTTTTAATATATATATCACCTTGCACATGAAATTTGGACACCCCCCACATGATAGATCCATCCAGAAACACTTTAAATAAGATCTTGTGAAACCAAACTTTAACAAAGTTTAGGGCAACATAATCATATCTACCTCAGATCTTGGTTGAGGCTTTAATCCTACAAAGTTACATTATGGAGAGATTGAGGCACCCATCAACATCTCTTATTGGATCCTTCTCCTTTTTTATGAATACCATTCTCACGAGAAAATTTTAAAAGTCATTAGTTGTATGTAATCATATGTTTATCTCTACATGACGAGAGAAATAGACATTATAAACAGATGATATAGGAAAGTTTTTCTACCATCACACGAAAATATCTCAAGTATAACCGATTGTATATAAATCTTAGGTTAAACATTATATTTTCAGAAAGCAACTTTTGCATAATTAAGGTTGTAGGGTGGATAAGGATTAATGTTGGAAAAGAACTAGGATAGCAATAATCAACGATCATAAACAGCAATAATCAATGACAACTTTTTAAAGCATTTGTCAGGTTCTTAAACAGCTGGGGGGCTCCTAAGCGTTTGATGATGTTAAAGAAAAAGGTTAAAATAAATCATCCCTTCCACCATATCGGGTGTGGATGCTTGCAGAAAGTATGAAGTTCATCCCAAAGGACAGAAACCAATGATGGGCTAACTAAATTACTCGCCCTACATGTCCACAACCAAGGAATGCATTCACTGACATAATTATAACTATCTTTTATTTTTTTAAATCAAAGTTTGTTTTTACATACATATCTATATATATATATATATATATATGCATGCATCCAAACATATATATATGTCTAAATTAATTCAGCATAAAATATAAAATATATACCCTAATTTAACGAAGATAGAAAATTCCAAGGTGTGACAGAAATATACAATTGAGCTATGATGAAAGGTAATTAATTATGTTCACCTTTTGATCATTTTCTTCAAGTAAACAACATGGTAAATGAATTAGTACATGATTTACTCTCATACACATTCTAGTGCCATTATAACTTGGGGAGGTAAAGTCACATGGTTAAGCATATAATATAATCAGTTTCCAAGCAAATAATTAATAATAAATAGGATTAATAATCATACAATGTTATGAAATTTGTAAGATTTTCCACTCTGGTTGTTGGTAGTTGCGATAGGCTCTCATTATTGGGGCACATGCCATGAATATAAACTGCTACTATCTCTGTCAACCCATCATAATAATTGCATCGAAAAAGAAAATGTTAATTATATATTAGAGTCTTCCTGCAACAAGATCAGAAGATGCGTCCAATTCGTTCATATTGGTCTCCTAACATTTGGGCATTAGGCAATCCAATATAAGAGGTTTGTGAGCAAGGCAAAAAAAATTATATATTTAGTTATTTAAGGGCTCGTTTCGAAGTGATTCTAGATAGACCAATAATCCCTTTTATAATGTTTTAAGTGAATATATAGAGATTCACCTCCCATGTGCTTCTCCCGAAAATCGCATAAAATCACTTAAACATGCTTCTCCCTAGAGAAACTCATCTCATGCCTATGCGAGGGGATAAAGGGTGCCACCCCTAAGTTATGAGGTATAACGTGGAGATTTTGTTACCTCTACAATGATCCTATTTATAAATTTAGGCCTTAAGCTGAAAAAAGCATACGTTTTCAGAAGAGGCATTTAAGGCCTGATTTTGACTCTCACCTTCCAATCTCAGATCTTATTAAGTTTCTATTTGTTTTTAGTCAAAAGGAAGAACAGAAAGAGAAATCAAGAATATTCTAGATGGGCATACGTGGATTAGGCTAGGGCAGTGAGCTCGCCCCTCCCTTTGCACCTAAATTTGAATTTCCCTCTCCTAAATTAGATTAATTTAGAGTAAATTCGATATGAGTGTAAAACATGCCATAAATACTCCTAATTAAACCATCCTTATCAATCTCTCTCTCTCTCTCTCTACATGTAATGAAAATATTAGCCATGCACGTTCCCAGATTTCATTCCGCAGAACCAGCAGCAATGTTTTGGAAGCTGCTGGAACTTAAATGCAAACATACTTAAAAAACATGATCAATCGGTGTCAAACTGCATCAATTAGAATTAAATTCATGTCGTACGTAGCTAGGTGAAAAAATTAAATACAAAAATTGTGACACATGCATTTATATATAATTGCATAAAATAAAAGGGGTAGAAGTAAGAACACGACGATGGCTTTAAAAACAAAGATTTGCAGCCATTGATTCGTAAGCAGCAATGTGGCAGCATACAGCTCATATATATATATATATATATATATATATATATATATATATATATATACACAATTGAAGCATATCAAGGCACTGCTGAAAATGAATGCTTTGATCAGCATATACAGCGAAGGAGTTGTTGAGGGCTATATATATATATATATATATATATATATATATATATATATATATATAATACGTATGCATAGAGTCTAATTATGCCAAAAACGTACAAGGTTGGGCTAGTTAAAAGAAGGATTCACAGGAATGTGTCAATGCAATAAGAAGAAGCCTTCATTGCTGTTGGGACCTGTTTAGGGCATAGAGGAAATGAGAATGATGGACAACAACCATTGAACCATGTCTTGCCATAAAAAAGAAATGTTGATTTGTATCGTTGACGCATATAAATAATCATTAATTAATGTCGATATATACGTTGATTAATGATTTAGATCTATGAGTTATCGACTCACAAGTAGTCGCTTGGTTAAGGGAACCCACCAAACAAGTCTACATAGGGCATGCAAGTACTTGTTAGTTTCCTTTTATAGGAGTAGTGTTTAACTACAATTAGTTGTATATAACTTTGTGTTTATCTCAGGTAATGAAAGGATTATTGTTGTCTAATCAGTTATAGCTCCTTTTGTAGGATTGTAAGTACATGAATTTTATTTTTTTTAACATAAAAAAAAATAAAAAAAAAAGGAGGTGAAGAAAAACAAATGAAATCATCAAGAGCGTGTGTATGTGTATGTGTATGTGTATGTGTATGAGTGGTACTGCCCATTATATTTATAATTTTGACTTGAACACATGTCATAATTTTCTTTATAATTAATGTCACTTGTGCAATTACTCTTCCCTTCCACTTACAGGTGGAAACATTAACTTTACAAAAACAACAAAAACAACAACAAAAAAACAGATTCTTCTTTTAATCAAGTACTTGACATGTACTCCAATTCCTTTTTTCAAAATGAAACCTTTATCCACAAATAACTCTGCACAAACAAAACTTAGACTGTTCAATTTAGACAGGACAGTAGTTATACAGATGATTTCTTTTCTAATTTTTTTTTTTTTTTTTTTTTGGGGGAGGGGTCTTTAATGTACGGAGAGGGGGATTGAATTCGGGTACAAAGAAGCGGGCACATTATCTTAACTAACTGGCCTAACCCACATGTACCATTTCCTATGAATCATTGCTGACTCTAAAAACCAGATGAGACAAAAAAAAATGTGAATTTGTTTGTTACACAAACTAGAGAGTTGTGAGAGATGCTGAAACCGAGAATCCAATGATGAAAGGTCACACTCAGCTGAGTCAGCTCAACTGATGGCACTTGGATACATATGAGTTGTTGTTCCATTAACAGCAGGTACATGAAAACGATCACTCAGCTCCCATTACAGCTCAAATGGCCCATTTAGAAGAACCACTATAGACCTCACCAATGGCAAAAAGAGGGATCTAAGGAGATGCTCATGTTATTTCAAAGGGTCTAATAATACGAACACATTTTTGGGAAACATTGGGTGGCCGAGAGGTTAAAGCGATTGTTCAATGGATGGGGTCGCAAAACAGCTACCTTTCTTTCGTATAGTTCCTGTTTTTTCAAACTTACCTTGTAGTTGTCTAAGGTTTGCGGTTCGAGGACATATCCTTATTTCCGTCAATTGAATGGATGGTGTGGTCATGTGCCTCTCACGTGATTTAAGTCAAATCATATTAAGGGAAAATCGAGCCAAAATGTGTGTTATACATCACCATGTTTTTAAAAATAGAAAAATTCATTGAATTGTAAGAGATACACAAACTCTATGAAGTTTCTGTGAAAATCAATTGAAATTACAATTTCATTTCTTATATTTTAGCCTTTCTTTACTTGAACTTTCTGACTATTAGGTCATAATTAAGGTGCGTGACACCGTGCATAAATTGAAATAATCATCATCTCTTTTCGTGTCGAAACAATCTTAATTATGATATCAAGTTTGAAAAACGATTACAACTTGGGTGAAAGGATCATGTCTAACATTGCAAAAAATTGATCAACATTAATGGGATATGTCCCCTCAAGATCATACCAGATATCAATTTTATATTAAGGAACAAATTTACCAATTTCTAAGAATTACTCAGAAGCAATTCACTACTACTTTTGTCCCCCACTATCAACCCAACAAAGAATGACCTTTGCCGTCAATCACATTTCTTTTACAGTTTACTGCTGCCACATCTGACATCTGACATCTGTCTATTGCTTCAAGGAAGATTTGAGCCACATGATGGGCTTATTATTGCTCACCATAAATTTCTTTTTTTAACCTTCCTATAATTTTAACCAGACGAGAATATTCCCAACCAAACAACTTCAAATGGACAAATGATTCCAACGAATCTCACTAACAACTACAGCTTTTTCCCACTAACTTATTCTTGATTTCAACTAATTTTACCGACCGCTTGGGATATCGTTTGGTATTTGTTTTCAGTTTGAATAGTCTACAAAATTGATTTTGTACTTATATCTAAAATTAATTATACGCATCTTAATAGTGTGTATTTACTCAATTTAAGTCGGAGTGTAAAAAATGAACCCAACCTCGAACTTAAATTAAAAAGAAAAAAACTGAACCCTAAGTCCAAATAAAATGAAAGATACGATATATGACAACGTTGTATAGAGTGCTTAAGTCCAAGCACACCCAAATGAAGAATAAAATAAAATCAGTTTTTTATTGCTCAAAACTCTAACTAGCAAGACTCAAATGACAAGGCCATGTTTAAGCATAAACTTTGTCAGTTATTTTTAGGACAATGAGGTGCAGTTTATATGTCTGATTTGATAGACAAAAAGATCTATGAAATCACCCTTTAGTTTCCACCAAAAGTATTGCCACTTCAAATTTGCATTCAAATCAAATATCACAGGTTCCATGATAGATGGGAAGAAAATGACAAAAAAAAATTAAAAAAAACTGTTGATCAAGGGCTATGATTTTTTAGCAGTCAGCAACAACATCATCATAAGCTACCCACTTCATATGATTGAAATCAAAAGTAACATGATGGTTCATGGAATTTAGAATTAATAAATGAAGTCATAAACAATATTAAATGTAATTAATTTCATGATTATGCTTTGCACTCACTCACTAACCTCACAAGAATAATCCAAGGAATTATGAACCAGCCAGCAGCATCACCAAGGCTTGATGCCAACAAACACCCCATGATCAAGAAAATGGTCAACATTGCAGAACAGAAAAGTCAAAAGGTGCATTCATCAAGCTCATATAAAATAATTGTCACATCAAATATAATGACAAATAAAGAATTGTGGGCGGAAAGCTTGGTTTGATAATGCAGCAATGGAGCAATCTGGATGATGTATTTTTTTTTTTTTTTTTATAAAAAAAAAGTGGAAATTAAATACTGGAAAGGAAGGCTTACCCTTTAAATAAAATTAATAATTATTGCTTCCACTTATGAAGATTATGATATACTTATTATTTTAGCAAATCTACCAAATATCCCTGCCACAAGAAAGTGATGGAAGTATTTGATGCATCAAAAGTCAATGTGTATATCCACTGAGCCCGATATCAAATGTGCTGCTTTATTTGAGTTACTGGATCTGATTGCATCTCCCCTGACCTGAATAATGAAAATTGACAAAGTACCAACCAGTCAGCAATGTGCTATCTAGCTAGCAAACATCATTTTTGGCTTTGAACTTGGGATTATATCATAATTGCCTTTTGATTTTATGAAAATGACTTTTATACTTTTTTGTTATTTAGATTTTGAACTAAAATGCTCGGCTAGCAGAGTTTACTCAATTTCAAGTTCGAACACACATAGCACCTTGATAGTGTCAATTTAATTTTTTGTTTTGGGCCTTTGATCCCCACTGTTACCAAAAGAATTTCAAAAAGAAGAAGAAAATCATTTAGCATTTACCTCATTTTGATTCTATTTCATTCCAATTCCCCCTTCTATTTTAATTCCAAATAAGTAAATTTGTGAGAGATTAGTCTGACTCGCCCAAACCGGCCTACCCGATTTTCGGAGGACTTGGACTGCAATCCGACCTCGACCCAAATTCTGAACTTAAATTAAGAGTAGTCTAAACATGCTTCAGTTTGTTGACAGACAACAGCCTCTACTCTATGCTCTAGTTAATATACCAGGAACAGGAAGCACTTGAACATGTTGTCTATACCTCCTACACTCCGACGGCTGAACATGATTATGACTGGTATTTATATATAGAACACAAAGAGACAACATCTTTGCCACATGGGGCGGTAGTCAATGTGCAGAGAACAGAATCTCGCAGATTAAAGAACATGGCCTGTTGAACATAGTCTTTAGTGACTGTTTGGCATTGCTTATTTAAGGCGATAAGTGATTTTTAAAAAAAATTGAAAAGCTCAGCTCGTTTGGTAAATAATGAAAAAATCACTTACTGTTAAAAATTATTATGATAAAAAATTATTAAAAAAAATCAGCTAATAAGATACTTTAATTTTCTGATTATACAGAAATCAATTTTGAAGAGGCGATGAATTTTATGATTATGGGGGAATCAATACCAACATGATGTTTAATAAAATGTATACCAAATGCCAAACTGTCTCACAGCTGATTTCTCTCACAGTAATTATTTTCACAACACAGCAATGACTGCAAACGTTGACTGAGTTATTCATAAATCTGGGACAGCCAGGCCAGGCAGCAACAAGACCTATTTATGGCCCGGTACGAACCCAGCCCAATCTAGCCATTAATGAAGAACAAGGCTGAGCACGAGGTAGGGTAAAGAAACCGGCAAAAAGGGAAAATTTGTGACATTACTGAAAAGGAAGCCTATGAAGAGAGTGATGAAGAAGCATTACATGCAAGAACAATTACCGGCATCACAAACTTCAACTAATTGGCTATAACATTATGAACTCCACAAATACTAATATTCTTAACATGTTTTAAGATGTTTCATAATAAACAGACTAAAAAACAATGGCTCTTTTTTCTTTTCTTCAGACAATCAAAACATCAAGAAGACAAGATGCTCAACGTGATACTGCCATCCAGCCCGGCCATACTCTGTGTTCTTCCTTCCAAGTTCCAACTTTTGCAGCTTACTCCTCATTCCCCACGATAATGTTCAATTGAAAATGGGAACCCGAAACAGTCGATTTCAGGCACCGGCTAGTTCCTGTTTTTGGATTTCTCCATGGCTCTAGGAGCTAAACAAAAAAACAAAACAACAAAGAAGGGGCAGGATAAGAGTACAATTTACCATTTAATTAAAAAGGTGAAAATATCAGAATGTTTATGAATGCTAGAAAGTTACTAACCAAGCTTCACACATATTGATCTATCTTGCAAAAATATAAGCTGGGACTATAATAATCCAGAACTCTAATTTGAAGCAGTATTTCCTTAAGTGACATGGCAAATATGCAACTAGCACTAACAAATGCAAAAGCCTACTGTGATGATACATAAAGTTGTGTGGCAACAAAGCATGAAATTGAAACCATCATTTCAATGCATTCTACTTCGCACAGATATTGCAAACATCATTTATTCTGTCAAATTCAACCTTAGATAACTCCACTAGAAAATAGTTCCATGTCAAAATACCAACTTTACTTGTTAGACCCTTTCACCGCAAGGGCTCGGAAAGTCGAAACAGATTCTCCTATATCACATGATCATCTTTGCTTAGCATTCAAGTCAACTAAGACGGATATATTCATTGCTGGATACCGATCCTCAACTGGCACAAAGTAAATAGGAAATCAACAAACCTGTCTACAATATTCACTCCTCATTCACTGCCTCAAAAAATTTCAGCCTATATTGTTTTATAATCATTTAATTCCCAATATCCATCTGATAAGCACATGAAAATATTTATCAACCGGTCCAGCTGAGCACGCCAACAAGATAAATTTGGTAAAACTTAGAAATGTATCTTACTACCCTTTTGTTTATGCAGACATAAACACTCTCCCAAACCTAATACGACATTTTTGACCAAATAAGATGATTAATATCAGCCCAATCAGTGCAAATAGTAGTAGGGGAGATCATTAAAGACAAACCTAAGCCAATGGCATCGGAGCCCTTCATTATCTTCAACCTCTTGCATGAATCAATAAACATCCTGTTAAAAAGTCGAATTGGAGTTAAAATTGCAGATGCATTACATAAATAATAAATAAAAATGCCTGAGATGAGTATCATGGCCAATTGATACATGATATTAGAATGAACTACTTTTCTTGCCTTTGTTTTTTTCCCCATTATTTCCCTTCCTCTTTTGTCTGAGAACAATTAGACTACTCATGATTGCTGTTAATACTTAAAACTCTTGAACATTTTTGCATCCATAGAAGGATATAAATTATACAAAACAGAAGAATTTAATTTTAGCATATTCAACAAGGTTTCTTGAGTTGGTAGTTCATCATAAAGTAACTAGTTGAAGTCAACCTTACATCCTTGGTCACGGTGGCTTTATCTCTCTGTAAATAGGAAAATAAGGGTTGCATGATAACTTTGTTGTCCATCTCATCTTGCACCCCACATCATATAATCAATGAACTTGCATACATTCTCATCGCATGGACACAATTTGATGTAAAAATCAAAGATAAAGAAGGATTTGAATGTAGACTAAAGCAGATTATCCAGTCCTCGAGATGCTTCAGAATCTCAAATCTCTAGTTTCTTGGATGGTTTAAAATGTACAATATACTATCACCCTCCTGACATGAGGTGGGTAATGAAGTATTTCATTGATAAATCTCTTGCCCTTCTAGTATCACCCTCCTTCACAAATGAACTATAATATTCCTCACTCAACCATACATGTAAATTTTACCGATATACATCAAATTTTTACTGTTAGTTGAGTAAAAATGGCTATAAAATTTATAAATTCAAATTATATGACATATATAACTTCGAATGAAAAGCTTAACTTTTTGAATAAAGCAACAATGTTTGTACACTAAATCAGTTTAAAAAATTGTCTTTGTGGATGGAAAGCAATAAGAGAAATATTGGAACATTAAACGGGTAAATCAGAACTTACTCCCAGGGGACATCCCCAACAAGCATCCAGTCACCATCCTTATCCTCATACGTAAGCACATATTCTGATCCATGAAGAAGATCTCTCAGCTTACTCTCACTCAGTCTTTCCCTTCCCGGAGCTCCATGGGATCCATATTGCCCTGAAATCACAATAAAAAATGCACAAATTGGGTTTGTGCAGAAATGGAATGGTTTTCTCTATTTGCACTTTAGACATCTCAGATTGCAAACATCCATCAATATCCAAGCATGAAATGACCACATTGATAAGAAAAAGAAAATATAGGCACGATATTACTATTAAATAAACTAGAGCAATAGTTCACCTATGGTAAAACAGCTGAACATCTTCTCGAGAGCAGAAGACAGCTCTTGATATGTAGAGTAGGTTCTCAGATCTACCTTCCTCAAGTAGGGAGCACCATCCATGCTGACCTTGACAAAAAGACCACCAGGACCAGGTTTTCCATTAACTTCGTCATTGTTCTTTGAGGTGGTGGCCAAAGAATTTTTCCTAAATGATCTAATTGGAGGCCACCCGACAACTTGTGCCCTGTCAAACAAAGAAGAAGATACGATTACAAACAACCACAACTTTCATATAAAGCTTCACAATCCTCAATTGAAAATTTCATCTTACTTAGCAGCTGGGGCACTGCTGTTGTTAGAAGCACCCAAAGGGTTACGGCTGGCTCCATTCGTAGCATGAGACTGTTCTTGTAAAACTTTAGTGAGCTCCTCTTTTGTCATGGTTGGCTGAGTCCCAGAAGGCCTGGATGATAGCATTACATTGATTGAATTCACAGGAAACTTCCCTTGTCCAACAGAATCTGGAGATTCAGAATCAGAACCAGCTGCATGATACATCCAATTTCCTTCAGTATAAACAGAACTTTTCACCTCTGAGAATCCATCCATGGTGTCAGCAAAGCCCCTTTTGTTGCCTGAAACAACATTCTTCTGTGATGAGGAGCAGATTCCATCTTTTGACGGAAGCAAAGGAAACAGTGGCTTCTCGTCAAGTTTTCCTGAGCTCAACAAGTTAAGATCTGGTTCCCGTTCTTGTGTTTGGGATCCAGGAAGACCAAGCCTCAACTCTGTGGCCTGAAAATTCAGCTTGTTCTTCTTCTCTTCTGACAAGCTCGAAACTGTGGAGCTGTCAACCGAAGAACAATCTGACAACCCAAGGTAGTTGCGTTCTTTCAGTCCAGACCCGTTATGGGAGATACAGTCCATAGAGCGTGAAGAAGCTA
Source organism: Prunus dulcis (assembly GCF_902201215.1). Classification (NCBI taxonomy): domain Eukaryota; kingdom Viridiplantae; phylum Streptophyta; class Magnoliopsida; order Rosales; family Rosaceae; genus Prunus; species Prunus dulcis. Next base: position 20,458,516 of record NC_047655.1, on the reverse strand, counting down.
CCATAGATCCATTGCTCTGTCCTTCCTCCTCACCACCCAACAGTGGTGGAGACATTAGAAACTACACTGCTTTAAATGGAAACAAAATTAACAAAATTATCAGATCTATTGCTAGCAAAACCAACACAACACTGAAAACAAAACATGAAAATCCTGACAGCACAAGATGGGGAAGGTTCACTTATTAAAGGTCTAACTATTTCATCTGATGGAAATTAAATTCACAAAAAGTAATAATAGAGTTCTGGAAATTTTGATCGATTGGACATCATGTATTTTCTCATCATGATTGCCCCACTAAAATAATTGAGGGCATGAATAAAGGTTTTTCAGTACGCAAACTTCCTGCTAAAAAAAACAGTACCTAGCAGAAAATTAATGAAATTTTTAGCACCACAAAAATCTCTAGCCACTAGGTTCATGAAAGGGTAAAAGAGACAGCTTGGGCCAGTGGCCAGTGGTACTGCACATATAATCATAAGGCTTCAGAAAACATAGAAATCAAGATTCAAGAGTATTGTTTTCTAACGCCCAAAAAAGAAAACATAGAAATGAACCAAGAAGAAACTTATACAAAAGATCATACCAAAAATGGAAAAGTAAATTCATCACCAATGAAAGGTTGTAACAACACAACAAGTAAGCTCCAGAAAGTCAATTTCAGAACCTTATAAGAAACTAGGTGTAATAAAATTTCAACGCTCCATCCAAAAGCCAAAACAAATGCACAATAAAAACAAACTGAAAAGAAGAACCGCGTTTTTCTACTTCCTTTAATAGGAAAAAGGTCAACTCGGTTCTGTAGCATTTGTCTGCATGAGCTAAGCTTTACCTTTTCTTAAAAATTTGTAACCCTTTTTCTCTCATTTCCCAATTTTTTCTAGGAAACCAAACAGACAACGGAAAAAAGTAAAACATTTTTTCTGTCTATAAAAACAGAGAAAATTGTAAGATCCACTACAAGCTTAAAAAATCTAAAGAAAAAGGGGGAGTAAACTGAAAATGCTCGAGACCTTGACCTGAAATAATGAACAGTGAAATGCAGAAGTTAAAAAATAAAAACTCAAAAACAAAAACCAACCCAGAAAGGTGTAATTACAGAGAAATCAAAGAAGACTAATTTCCAGAACGAACTCAAACTTAGACAGTATCAAGATCTCAGAACACAAAGACCCAGAATTCAAACAAGCAAAAAAAGCTTAGTTTGAACCATATACCAAATTACATACAAGTAATAAGTGTATAAAAGAAGCTTCTAAGCATGAAAACAAAAAATAAAAAAGAAGGAATTTTCGTAGCTCGTACCTGAGGAACTTGTGTGGATCAGACAAAGAAGAGAAGTCCGACGAACCCTTTTCTGAAATCTCAAAGAAAATGCAAACAAAGCAACAGAGAAGAGCACAGAGAGAGAGAGAGAGAGAGAGAGAGAGAGAGAGAGAGAGAGAGCTTAAGACCCTTCCATTAAGCAGAAAGCAACAAAAGCTTTATTTTTTAGGCTGAGCTCGCCGAGGAACTCGAAGCTCACAATAGTGATTTGTTTTTTCTTTTGAAAAGTAAAAAAAGCAAGTAGGGGCAGAACCGAAAATACGGATAAAAGGTTAGCTTTTTTTATTATTTTGATATATGCTTTGTCTGCGAAATACGGACCGGCTGGTTTTGCACGGCGCCGATCTGGGACAGGAATGGGAGGATTGAAGGCTGAGATTGACTAAATTTAATGAATCTGAGCCGTCAATTCTTGGTTCCAGTGAGAACTTTATACTATTTTCTTTCTGGTCTTTTTAGTTTCGGAAATGAGCAAACAAATAGAATTTTGGCGCACAGACGGTTTGGTTACAAGGGCTTTAAGGACCCGTTACGTTATTGTTCGTGTCAAAATATTATAAGGCTTTTTCTGTCTTCCTTCAATTATTATATCTCATTGCTCCTTTTTTAAAAACATTTATAAAAATTTCACTTCCTCGACTATAATGAGGTATACATGTTGCACGGACACGGATACGAATGTATGATACAGGAACACGAGGAAGACGACAAATCTTAAAAAATTAGGATATGAGGACATGACAATTAAAAAATAAATTATAATAATACTTATATATAAAAACAAACAAAATATTAATGTTCATACTCCAATTTCACAATACTATACAGTGAAATTCAAGTTTTCCAAGTCTTTCAAATATAATTTATTAAATTTATATGAATTACAATTGAATTAACACATTAGTTGACTTTGAGTATGAGTTGACCCGTGTCCAGAGAGTTGCTGACTATGTATGGGGAGTGTCTTGACTGTGGACACAGCGTTGACTGTTGGACATGGGTGTCCAAGAAGTGTCTGTATGTCCAACACTTGGAGTTAGTAGAGTGTCCATACAACATGACTTAGTCTCCCAACTCAAATTTAGTTAATATAGTCCTTCAACTCGACCATATGTCATACCTTTAGTCATTTTCAACACTTTTGTAAATTTTTCAATTTAAGGGTAAATGAGGTTGAACTTATCCATGACTTACATATTAGTCCAAGAACTTGTATTTTAGTTCTTGTAGTCCTGCAAAATAAATTAAAAGAACATAACATTTAATAAAGTAAAAGGCAATGGAAATACATTAAAAATTAATGTTGAATACTATATAATTGATTTAACATTGTCAACGAGGTTTAGTCCAACAGAAAAAGGGTCTTGACTTGCAGACCATAAGTATCAGGTTTGAATCCTCACGACATCATAGTATGTGTGTGTGTGTGTGTGTGAAATCTCATTCCCCTCTAATTTATCCACTTTCAAACCTCTTTAGGCCCATCACCTCGAGCCTCCCTGACCACCAAGCCACTGCAAACATTGACTCATGCACCATAAACTCTCACTGTATGCCTCTAGCTTTTACCTTTAATAATCCTATTCTTCCATAACCTTTTCCTACACTAGTCAAAAGTCTAACCAAGCCAAGCTCGCCGAAGATGTTGGCTTTTTTTTTTTTTTTTTTTGGTTGAGAAATTATATGATTGCATTCATAATTCAATCAAAAAAGCCACTAGCCACAAGAGCCAATACAAACTAGCCACAAAAAGAGCCATTACAATAACAGAGTGGTCTAACATCAAAATTAAGACAATCTGGTGAGCCTTCACTAACGATCATGTAAGATTGAAGAAACTCTAGCATAGACATCCCAACTAATATTGCAAACTTAGAATAAAAAAGAAAGAAAGATAAAGCTTGAAAAAGCAAAGCTATAACAATACAAATAAAACTCTCACAAATGAGAAATGAAAAGCTCATCACAATGGAGAGGTGAAAAGCTCTCACAAAAGGAGAGATGAAAACTACACAAAGAAACCGAAAGAGTCTCTGCAACTTATTCCAAATATAAAGAAACCGCAAAAAAGATGGTGGTGGAGATCCAAAGCCGAAATGTAGCCGCATGTGATAGTTGGATGAAAATCATAACAAAACGAATACAAATAGAGAAAACCGTTTGTCGTCTTTGAGGGGGAAGAGGTGAAGGGAGGAAGAACAATGGCTTCCTCCCCCCTCAAAGTGAAAACGGCTTTATGAGTGTTTTTTGTGTGAGAAAGAGAGAGAGAGAGAGAGAGAGAGAGAGAGAGAGAGAGAGAGAGAGAGTGTTTTTCAAAGTGAAAACGCCTTCCTCCCCCCTAAACCCTAAACCCGAAGATGTTGTCTCTAGCCTAGAGGTGTCAAACGGGCTATGCCGGGCCGGCCCATCCCATTTAAACTCATGTTTTTAACGTTTTCGCGTCGGGCCGGGCTGGCCTATTTAATTTATCGGGCCGTGCCGGTCTATTTAATTTATCGGGCAGTGCCGTGCCGGCCCATTTAGTAAAATCATTAATCCCAACCTGGCCGAAAGCCCATGTCCATATTGAAACGGGCCGGGCCGGGCTTGTGTCATGCCCGTGCCGTACTCAGGCCCAAGAACCAATCCATTAAATTTAAATTTTTTTCACTTGAATTTTTTTTTCCCACTAGATAATTCAAATTATAAACATTAAAATATAATTAGAGGCAAGAAATGATAAACTATTTGAAAACATTAATCAATCAAACACCCAAACAATATGAAATGACGGAGGGCAAAAAGTGTCCAACTCCACAAAGTCCACTTCAACTTTTCATCTTTAAACAAATTATTATTTTATATGTGAAAAAATGTCTTACTTTGATTATAAGAGAAGCGTATATGTCATATGTATTGATTAGATATCAAGTCCAATATTGTTTAATTCATTTGTAGTTGATACGTTTAATTAATTAAGGACCCAAGTAATTTCCCTAAAATGAAAGACATCAAATATATATTTATGATTATAAAAAAAAAAACATATAAACAATGACATTAGATGTCAAATTATTGCATTTTGACTTTTGAGGAAGAAAAAAAGGTTAAGTGGGCCGTGCTTGGGCTCGTGCCGTGCTTGAAGCGTGCTTGGGCCAAGCCCGACCCGGTCCATTGGACATCATTTTTTGATTCCGGCCCCGGCCCAAGTTTTCGTGTCGTGCCAAGTGCGGCCCATTAATATTCGTGCTCGTGCCGTGTCGTGCCTCATTTAAACAGGCTAGGCTCGTGCCGTGCTGGGTCGGCCCGTCCCGTTTGACATCTCTACTCTAGCCCTTTGAAAAATTATAAAAGTTTAATTATTGAAGGTGACTCTACGGTTTTAATTGTTGTCTGAATTATTTGAAAAATTAAAAAGTTTGTTTATTGAAAATAAACTAAAAATTAATGTTGCAGACTATATAATGGATCTAACATTATTACAAACAATTAATTTAAGAGATAAAGCAAAACATAAGTAAGTGGCGACAAGTCTTTCGTATTCAGAAGAGTAAACCAAGGCATTAAACCAGGAATGCGATTTGATAATCAAACCAGATATCAATTAGTTTTGTATGATTTATGTCCTTGGTTTTGGCAACTTGCGTTGCTATTTATTATAAATATTAAATGCTTCCTTGAAGAAATCAATATAAAATGGTGGATTTGGTTGAGATTTTACCAAATTAGTAGGGACAAAATGGGGAAAAAAAATCAGAAAGCGCATGGATGGAGTAGGTGGGACGGTGACGCAAGGGGCAATTAATGGGGAGAGAGAGTAGGGAGGGGGACAGGGAAAAACAGGGGTTGGGAGTGTGATTGGGGGACAAGAAAACGGCAGTTGACGTCTGTTTGCCGGGTTGGGAGCAGGACATCTAACCTCCCTCCTCCATAATTTTCTTTTTTCCACAATTACCCTTTTAATAATCAATTATTATTATTATTATTATAAATGTCTAAATGAAAATAAAAACAAAAAACAAAAAACATTTGGGGTTATAGTTTGGTTTGGTTTGGTCTAAACGAACGAGAGCATCATGATGAAACTGGCAGTAGCGGTCTTGCACGCTTGGGCACAAGCATTCATGTTTTGTGCATGCCACAATGTTATCCATCATCACCCTGACATCATCCCCCACGTCACTTTCACCTACTATTTATTTATTTATTTACCTTTTATTTGGAAAAATAATTGTATTACTATTAATGGTAATTTATGTAGCTAGCTACTAATAGGAAGTGTAGGGTGGTGGGTTCATTAAGAAACATGGGGCAGTGTCATTGTTGGCAAAAGACAAAAGCATATTGGTTGCTTTCTGCTGGAGAAATTCTAGGTCGCCTGAAGCCCGCCTGGCCTGGCCTGCATTTTCCTAGTGATGAGTTCCCTGGCAAAACCAAATTTAATGCACGAGATTTTGATTGGGTTGAATTATTGCTTCAGATTAGACAAAGTTTTTGGTGTCATATGAGATTGGACATTGCATGTTTTTGGTGTCATATGAGATTCAAATACTTTGATTAATTGAGTAATGTCATCTTGCGTTTGGTATTGACACATCTTCCCCATCTTACTCTGCGGCCTAGAGTAACCTCGAAGTTGATGCATGTCATAGAGGAAAAGAAGACAAAACCATGTCACACAAATCGACTCCACAATTCGTGCAACGGTTAAACCAAGGCTCATAGAGTCGATCGAACATGAACCGGATGACGTGTGAGTTTACTGTTCATAACACCGTCGTATTAGGGTATTTTGGGTTGTAGCTCAAGTCACTCCACCCACTCATCCAAGCCCAATTTTCCACACTAGCCCAAGTTAGATCCCAATGAAAGAAAATTCCTACCTAAGATTCTAGGCTTAAAATCCCCAAGCCCAATCAAAGCCCATTTCCCCCCACCTCAAAGCCCAATGCCCTTTGCTTAGATTTGAAAGTTCCTACCTACAATAAAACTTTTTTTATTTCCTTTCTAGAAGAGCTAACAAGGAAAACCTCACGGCTTATTTTACTATTTGGGTCCAGTAAATCTGAGTGTTGCATCTTTGAATCTTGATGGAGATAGTTGAAAATCAATTGACAGCACCCAATTCCGGATTGGGCTTGATATGAGTTGAACTTGGGTTTTGGTTGGGTTCATATCTCAATTTGAAGCCTTCTTTGTGGATGGGCTCCATCTTCCAAGGCTTTCTGTGCAACAAATTACAAAGTTAATAAGAATGGTTTTCAAGATAGAAAAAGTAAAAACTGACCCATTACTTAATAGGAAATTGCCATCCATACAATGGATTGGAATAGACCATATCAATTAAAATCTTAGACGTTGTTTGGTGTGCTTAGTCTGTATTTGTTAAAATGGATAACAATTTAACATATTGTAAAGACTAGTTTGGACTTAACTCTAATCCAATCCAAATCGAGCCACCAAACGAAGTCGAAATGTGTATGAATAATTGTTTTTAACCATCTAAGCTACAAGTTCCTTTCACAAGAGATAGGCTATCATGTTTGCTTGCTTGAGTATAATTTTCTTGAAATGTCAAACAAGGTAAGACCAAAAATGAAGCTACCAAGAAGTTGCCTTGGTGTGGACTCATCAATGCTCCTCCAACTGAAAGGAGACTGTTTAGGCACCCTTCTTGGGAAGCAACCCAGCTCCGTTGGTTCTTGCAGATCTCTGTCGAAAGCATATGAAAATGACATACATATATGACCTCAATTAGCACAGAGCTCTTCATAATATTTGGAGTGTACCTAAGGACTGGCAAGAAAAGGCAGAGCCATATTTCACTCGGCTCCAATAAGCACTAACAGCCCGGTTGCTGATGTTGTTTTGTCTTTTTAGGGTTTCTCCTTTTTTTTTTTTCCTAAGGATACAATGAACGCATCTAGTTCGAAATCAATTGATAGTTAGTAATAAATATGCCCGATATCTTATACACTATTATGAGAGGCTCTATTTTCTTTGGGGAATTGCAAGAGTTCAATTGTTACTTTTCCTCTTCTCTTTTTTTTTTCCACTGGGTGTGAAGAGCATGTCAATGAAGTGAAGGTGAAACACACAAAACTCAATCAATTGGGTCAATCTTTTTAGCTTCATTCGTAGAACAAGTCCACATCGTGAAGAGAAAACAGTACGGAAGGATTTTGCTAGTCATTGTCTAAGGGAATTTGGAGGTTATTTACAAGTTAAAAAAAAAAACACAAGTCAAGTCTTTGCCAAGTATTTTCAAAATTTGAGTTCCACACGGCATATCTTCTAAGATAGCAGCAGCAACCATGTTGATGTTGTTGTGCTTGATCACGTTCTTTTACGGTCGCTGAAATAAGACTTTGGTTGTATTGGCAACCACATGGTATGGTCGGTTTTTGGGTCCATATTTCTTTAATTAATTTGTTCACAACCGTAGCCATCTCTTCAAAAACACTCAAATGGAATTGCCCCATAGTCCAAGGCACCACATTAAAAAAATCTGAGTACTTTTTTTGCAGAATCCATGAAATCCTGATCCCGTTGATCATTCTTTTACTTTTTCTCAAGATTCCATGAAAATTTGAAATAAAAATTGTGCAAAATTTTTCTTTATCCAAGAGTTGGTTGACACGTTGGGGATGTAGGTTTGTATGGAAAAAGTGATATCAGTCTCATAATTGGAAAAACTCACCAAACTCCCTACACGGCTGCTTTTGCTCAGAAAAGCTCATATGTCTTAGGTGTCTACCATTTTAGCCAAAAAGAGGAGGAAAGAAAAGGACTACGGCTCCACCCCGGTGGTAAGGGATAAGCAGCACTGCACAAAATGGGCTCCCCTTCATCATATAGCACCTACCACAAAAAGAAATGTTAATTCAACACAGTTGTTCTTTTAATTGAGACTTGCAATAAATCCAAGCGGTTAAAGGTTTATGTACTTTACTTGACGTTTTGTGTTCGATTTTCCCCTATGATCTGCGCAGAATACTCACCGACTTCATGCATGCATATGATTGAATGATTAAAGGAGTCTATTATTAGAAAGCAGGTGGTTACCCAGTAATGATTTACACATGCTAATTGATTAACAAGTGCTTGGGAAACATATTAAAAAGAGGGTTTTGGGAATACAATAATTCTTCCTTGGACACAATAACATGCACCAGAGCCATCCATACCTGAACAAAAAGATGAATGGTTTCCGTTTCCTTCAAATAGTAAGCATCAAGGCAGCCAGCTCAAGGGCATCTTTCCAATTCCATTAAAATTGCTTTCACATTTAGATCCAAAAATTTCCCAACTATTTTTAATGTTATCTTGTTTTGTTTTTTCTATCATTTTGTTTCTTTATTGCCAAGGAAACAATCAAAAGCATAACAAAATAAGGTCCAAAGTCTAATTCATTATGCTTAGCACCAAGCAAGTAGACCCCACTCTCATTCCGTACCATGGCCTGGACATTTGAGTGTATCCTTTACACGTACTCTCTCTCTCCCCCTCTCCTACTCATTTTTATAAATCCCCATTTCCACACCCCAAAAACCAAAACCCATCTCTTTTAAATTCCCAGAATCCCATTTCCTCAACCCAAAACCAAACTCTGGCTCCTCTGAGTCCTCCTCACCACATGAGTCAAGGAAGAGGACCATCACCACCGTCGTCTTCGTCAGCAGCAGCAGCCTCAGATTCAAGTGATGGAGAGCCAGGATTTTTCGCCACCCCACGTGGATGCATCTCGGCCGTCCTTGGGCTTCCCTCTTGGCACAGCACTCCTCTTGATCATCATCTTCAGCCTCAGCGGAATCTTCTCCTGCTGCTACCACTGGGACAAGCTCAGATCACTCCGTAGATCTTTCACCCAAGACGCAGACCCCGAGGCCGATGCTGAGCCACAATCACCCTCCAAATCTAAGCCTCCTCACATGGTAATTGCAGTAAACTGTAAATTCATTCATTTTACAGTTACCGTGCATATTTTGTCATGTTATATTATCAAATTATCAATTTAAATTACGGTTTAAGTTTACAGTTTTCGTCCGTAACATAACATGTCGGATATTTAAAAACATTTACCCTGTTCTTTATATTGAAGAAATTAATGGACTCTGTGTTTTTCTTAGGATTTAAAGCAGAAGCAGAGGCAGAGCTTGCCTGTGATAATGCCTGGGGATCAAATTCCAAAGTTCATGGCATTGCCATGCCCCCGAGAGCCTCCAAGAGAAGAGAAGATTGTTGTGAAGGTGCAAAAGCAGCCAAAGCCACCTCGCTTTCCTGTGCCTTTGTATTAGCAATTTAATGACCATTTTCGTGTGTACATAATAAATATATAATTTACCATTCAATTAAATTTTAGTTCACTTATTTATGAGACAGAGCTAGAAATTTAGAGCAGGCTACATGATCACCACTCTTAGTCTAGGACCATGATTTGGTAAAAGTGTTTAATTTGAGTGGTTTTGTTACTCTTTCTGGGACTTTGTAGGTGAACATTTTCTAGAAGGATTAGGAATATAATTACATTTTTAAAAGTAAATGTTGTTTGCCTTTTTTCATAATTAATTGTTATCCAAATTTGAACAATTCGGTGCAACAATATGGTGCCAAATTGCCAATTCGAACATTCATTGCCATTTGGTGTTCCCTTGAAAAGCCGACTCCATGAGAATCCTTTAGCTAGTCCGGGTTTTTTTTTTTTTTTTTTTTTTGGGGGTATGGTAGATAGCGAGTTCGGGTCTTGGTTCTAGTGGATTCTCCCCCTCTATGTATATGCTTTGGTGCGTTTTGTTCAAGTTGTGTATTCCTTGTCCTTCATGAGTTTTCAATGCACTAATTTCGAGAAAAAAACAAGCCACCTCTGCACTGGAGGGTATCAAAGAAATTATATTAACCAAAGATCCTACATTCTCTGATTAGATTTAATTATTGATGTCCTCCCTGTGCTTTACCAAAAATTTCACTTTGCCCATTATAACTCAAACTAAGTTATTATGCACTCTGAGTTTTAGTTCGCATCATCCGTTCCCCCATTCCGTCGATTTTGTCAATAAAATTGTTAACTTAATGACGTAGCAAGGACTTTTTAGTAATTTAAGCATTTAAAAGTTTTACGAAAATAATTTTTTTTTGGTCTAAATTCAAATAAAATATTATTTTTTCTGCAATAGTTTAAAAAAACAAAAATACTTACCCCCAAAAAAAAATCTTTATATTATATATATATATATATTAATATTATAGAAATTATATATATAGCATATCGTGATAAATATTTGCACAAGAGTGTATCTGGTGGAGTTGTCTCCAACACATATCCACACTATAGAAGCGCCAGAGTTTGATGCTCACTGAAGTCAATATATTTGCACCTTTTCACATTATTTTTGCATTATAACAACAAACTTTACATAATTATTATATATATAAAATAAAAAAAACTGAAAGCTTTTTTTTTAAAAAAAAAGGAAACATCGAAGCTAACCACATAAGGAGTATATATAGCCCCAAACACTTTCTACTCCTCACCTATAAGTAATCACCACAAAAGGAGTATGTATAAGTAATCATCATCATTCGTCAATCTCTCTTTGGTTCTTTTTTCAATCCTTTGACAATTTTTGTTATTCTTTCAATTTCAGGAATTTTAACACCAAAAAGAGAAGACCCTAATTCCGAAATTTATAAAGACCACTCAAAATCAAATAGTCATATTCAAATCTCAATTCAAATTAAGGTATGTATCTAAATTTCAATCTATTCTATATATTACATGACTTATTTTATTAAATTATTATCATGTTGATGATTGGTTATATGATAATATAGTTTTTATAAATATTTATCTATTTCTTGTTGGGGTTTTTGACAGGACCCGATCCAAATTTCACTTTGGAATTCGAGCCGGACCCTGTGCGTGTCCGACACCTGGCGAATGTCAGGCACAAATGACCTATTTGCCCTTCTATACAAAACATGATAAAATAACAAGGTTGACTTCTACCGAAAAACCGGCAGAATTTCCCTTGTAACTGGCTTAATACCAATCATTTTCACCTGCCAAAACAAGTATATATATTTATACAACCAACTACCAGCATACGTAAATATACATTCCAACAGTTCAGTTCTCGATCTAGGGCAAAATATCAGAGCAACTACTAAGAATTTACAAAGGAGTTAATCCTTTTACAAAACAAAACTTCTACATCAAAGGAAAGGCGCGGAAGATGGGAAACGGCCCGGTGATGGATTCATGTGCACGTCTATTGCCTGGGGGCGCAAAACATTCAAAAATGTGAGTGGACAAAAATAAAGGTCTAGAAAATAGCATATGAACATACTAACCCCACTGTAAAAACAGTTATGCAAAACTGAATTTTACTCTTCATTATATTCGTACTAAAATCAATGCATCCACATATTTATATACGTATATGCCAATCATATTCAAGGTCAATAAAACTCTCTTAAAAGCATTAAAATCAATTTAAAACTAGCACCTAGGTGTACCTCTTTAATTATGTCAATTCCTGATATCCGTCAATTCCCGATAATCCGTCAATTCCCCTGGCAGGTCTCGGTGATACAAAGTCAACCCGAGCCGCAAATTGGCAGGATTCAGGGGACCGTAGTCAGCCTGATCCGCATTCCTGGCTCCCACGGTCCGGGAGTCCCTAAAACTCGTGAGGCAAATGTCAAGCGCGCTGACAAAACTGAAGGCAAACTGGATGTCCGTGAACATCGTCATATCTGAAGGCAACATATACCGAAGGCAACCTGTTTCTATAACTGGGTACCTAAGGTAGATTTAGAAAATATAAAATTTCTGAAATATCTGATGAATAATTGAATTTTTGTTAAATCTAGAACTCTGCTGCCATTTTATCTGATAAATATCTTAATCTTTACTTTCCATATCTTTTTAGCATTTTCAACTATCCAGCATATAAATAAAGATATTTAACTTCAACAAATCATGCTAGGAAAACTATAATCAATAAAACTTATTCAAGATCAAATAATGAAATTTATTTGCATAAAATCATTTATAAAAGAAAAGTCCACTCACTCCTGGTCCGAGCTAGCTAGACCTCCTGAAGGTCCCTCCTGCGGGTCTGCCTGGCCCCGGGTGCCTGGTTAAACCACCATGAATATTTAATTAATAAAACTGCTCGGTATAAGTATTTAATTAAAACCCTGACCCCCGGCTCCTAGAAGTGCGTGCACTAACTTTAAAGTCATTCTTATGCCCACTTAAGCATTTCGGATGGTTAGAACTGTCTTAAAAGACCCGAGACTCACTAAGTGATAAACTTTCATATTGGTCAAGACGGAACCTCGTGGGGTCCACGATCTCCAATTACCAATCCGAGAGTTCCTATAAGTTTCTCATATTTAAATAACCATGTCCTGCAAGTCTGGTCTGAATCAGACGATCGGATTGACCACGATCGTGTAATCGCATAATTGTGAGCATGTGATGGTTAAATATAATGTCAAGCCATATTTCCCATGCTAATGATGGCTCTCCAGTGTATCAAATCTTTCAAACGATTGAGTATGGTTCTTTCTAAACAGTAAATCTATTTTAGTGGTCTAACAATAATAGTTTAGCTTCCTTTTTTTTGCCAGACAATAATTGTTTACCCTTCAGTCACTCAATTTTATGGTCAGAAAATGTGCTGATGTGCTTATGCCCTAACAGTAAATGTCCCCAAAAAGACCCACTACTGAGCCGAAAAGTGCACATCATTTGCACAATTGCAAAAGTACCCAATCAATTCAAGACCAAAAAGCAACAATACCAGCAGCATAACCTAATTAAACAACTAAACAAGCACACAGTTATGTGCACGACAGATTACAGTGACACACAAAACGACCACTCTCTCATAAAATTCGTATGGTCCTCCTGACCCTAATTTCCTTCTTTGTCAAAATCAATTAGGTATGGAATGCAATGTGGAACATAAACGTCCCATTGTGACACTTAAAACACAAGGAATATTCTAGGTAAGCTACTTGGAATTTGTGTTGAAGAATCACCACAACAATTTGTGTTGTGCATTTATATTTTCTGAGTAGATTATTTCATTGCATGAATCACGACTATTTAAAGAATAAATCCCACAAGCACAACCAAAATAAATCTGAAATGGGGAAACAAATAATATGATATGACATGCAACACAAAGGGAGAAGTTTCAAGGAAATTCAAGCATTTTAATTAGCCGATTAATTTGACGTCATGGAAAGTGACCCAAGACCCAAAAGAACATGATGGCCAACAAAAACTATCCAACATTCTTTCAACCACTAAATTCCGATCAGCCCCACATTGATCAATGATCACCCTTCATTTTCATGTCCTAATTTCACTGTTCCATGGACCATAGTGTTTCAAACTTTCAAATATATCCATGACGATCTCAACACCTTTTTCCCTCTCTGTACTGAAACTTCGTACTCTCCTCCCCTTGATGTTGTTGTTGCCATAGTACACATCACTTTTCCAGTTCTATCTGATCTTTTCACCAACAGTGCCGTTTTGATGATCCAATTCGTTGCAAAATTGCAATCACAAACCAGCAAGTGGGCACTATCTGGTGTTGGTGTTGTGAAAAATACCCTACAATCACATTCTTTAGTCTTTACACAAGCTATGATATGTATGCACCCACGTTCTCATTCCTAGGGCATAGGGGTTAAGGGGGCTCAAACAAATATCTTTCCACTCTTACCGTATATATGAAAAATCACATTTTCCAACTCTTTTTCTATATTTTTGAAATGTTATTGACCAACTTTTTTTGTCGTAAACTCAAGTCTCGCTTTCTGTTGTTGTACATAATATTTTTGTGCTCATAGAAGTCGTTCATATTGATTCATCACATTATTTGTTAGTTTATGATATGTGAATTAATTGTACACGCTAAAAATTGGTATGACAAGTCCACCTGAAACGGACGCTCGGTCTTACTTTACCCGCTTAAACTGAAGTTTTCTCACTTACTCCCCTAAATCTCTAAAAATTACTGAAATTTTCTCACTTACTCCCCTAAATCTCTAAAAATTACTGAAATTTTCTCACTTTTCCACTTCTGTCCATTTCCATCCACAAAATAGTTAAGTGTGCTGACGTGACATGGACATTCTAGTAATTTTAGCTACTTATCTTCTCTCTTCTCTCTCCCTCTGTCCCTTGGCTTTTCTTCTCTCCCATCCCGAATCCAACCTCCATCACATATGAAATTACTATCCATGCTACGTCAGCATACTTAATGGTTTTTTGGATGGAAATGGACGAAAGTGGTAAAGTGAGAAAATTTCAACAATTTTTAGAAATTCAAGAGGTTAAGTGAGAAATTTTCGGTTTAACGGGATAAAGTGGGACCGAACATTCATTTTATGGGATAAAACGGTAAATAAGCCATATTTTTATGTCATGTAGTGTGCTTAGATATGCTTTAGTGCAATAACAATGTTCTCTAAAACTATATACCCTTATAGAAATTTCAGTTCACTTGGTAGCTAAAGATGAAAAACGGGATTTGACTTGTTATTTTTTATTTTTGAAGAAACCCCACTTGGATTATGGTGAAATCATATTGATATTGATCCCGTGGATCAAAATCCACCTTGAAACAACACATTTGACATGGTAGTTAGTTAGTGACTTTTTTAAGTAAACGCCATGATGATCCAAGTGACTTTATCCAATGCTTGGGCGACCAATTTTGAAGTTTCGTATACGAATTACAAGTTTGGGTTAATCTTACATAACCCCAACTGCCCCAACTGAATTTATCTTAAAACACCTCATTTCAAATCTGTCCTCCAAATACCAACTACATTATAGAGCATGAACTAGATCCCCTCCCCCGCGCGAGAAGCAGCCAGCGGCTAATTCTTTTCAAAGAAAATCAAGTGAAAAGTAAGATTTGTAAACGTACGGGGATGATAAGCAGGCTATGCATTTGGGTCCCAAATTGCACTAAAATCACATGGGGACACAGAAGCTTTTGAGGGACAATTGTTAGTGGAATCCCTAGTGGTAGTCACTTATCTCAACAGTGCCCTGGTGATGTAACATGCATTTTTGTTCTTACCCATGAGCCATCCTCTTAATTATAATTAAATGTTTGATTAATGCATGTTTTCTTGTCCTAATCACTGCTTCAATAATGCCGGGGGTGAGCATAATTGACGGAAAAAGAAAAAGAAGAGAATGGTTGATATATATTCTTGGATCTTGATCACTAGTGTGTGTGTATATATATATATATGATCACCACTCTTAGGCTAGGACCATGTTTTGGTGAAAGTGTTTAATTTGAGTGGTTTTGTTACTCTTTCTGGGACTTTGTAGGTGAACATTTTCTAGAAGGATTAGGAATATAATTACATTTTCAAAAGTAAATGTTGTTTGCCTTTTTTCATAATTAATTGTTATCCAAATTTGACAATTCGGTGCAATAATATGGTGCCAAATTGCCAATTCGAACATTCATTGCCATTTGGTGTTCCCTTGAAAAGCCGACTCCATGAGAATCCTTTAGCTAGTCCGGGTTTATTTTTATTTTTTTTGGGGGTATGATAGATAGCGAGTTCGGGTCTTGGTTCTAGTGGATTCTCCCCCTCTATGTATATGCTTTGGTGCGTTTTGTTCAAGTTGTGTATTCCTTGTCCTTCATGAGTTTTCAATGCACTAATTTCGAGAAAAAAACAAACCACCTCTGCACTGGAGGGTAGCAAAGTAATTATATTAACCAAAGATCCTACATTCTCTGTTTAGATTTAATTATTGATATGCTCCTTGTGCTTTACCGAAAATCTCACTTTACCCCTTACAACTCAAACTAGGTTATTATGCCCCT
This sequence comes from Prunus dulcis, assembly GCF_902201215.1. Taxonomy (NCBI): domain Eukaryota; kingdom Viridiplantae; phylum Streptophyta; class Magnoliopsida; order Rosales; family Rosaceae; genus Prunus; species Prunus dulcis. The sequence goes on along the minus strand of NC_047655.1, from coordinate 20,442,329 downwards.
TGAGCTTTAGTTTCGCGACATCCGTTCCCCCATTTCGTCGATTTTGTCAATAAAAATGTTAACTTAATGACGCAACAAGGACTTTTTAGTAATTTAAGCATTTAAAAGTTTTAAGAAAATAAATTTTTTTTGTCTAAATTCAAATAAAATATTTAAATTAATAAATTTTTTCTGCAATAGTTTTATAAAAAAAAATACTTACAAAAAAAAAAAAAAAAACCCAGCAGCCCCTCATCCCTCATCCCTTTCTCCACCCTCCACCCCCTCTCCCCAACCACTCGTCAGGGGCAATCCTGGGGTGGTGCAAGTGGTGCCACCGGATAGGGCCCCCTATTCTTGAGGGCCCTAAAAAAAAAAAATCTTTATATATTATCTTTATATATTATATATATATATATTAATATTATAGAAATTGTATATATAGTATAGCGTGATAAATATTTGCACAAGAGCGTGTCGGTGGAGTTGTCTCCAACGCACATCCGAAAAAGGAAACATCAAAGCTAACCACATAAGGAGTATATATAACCCCCAAACACTTTCTACTCCTCACCTATAAGTAATCACCACAGAAAGAGTATGTATAAGTAATTATCATCATTCATCAATCTCTCTTTGGTTCTTTTTTCAATCCTTTGACAATTTTTGTTATTCTTTCAATTTCAGGAATTTCAACACCAAAAAGAGAAGACCATAATTCCTAAATTCATAAAGACCACTCAAAATCAAATAGTCATATTCAAATCTCAATTCAAATTAAGGTATGTATCTAAATTTCAATCTATTCTATATATTACATGACTTATTTTATTAAATTATTATCATGTTGATGATTGGTTATGTGATAATATAGTTTTTATAAATATTTATCTATTTCTTGTTGGGGTTTTCTTCCAGGTTATAGGGTTTTGGAATTTTTCTTTGTAATCTAAACATGCCACCTACTAGAAAATACGTTTCTGGATATACAAAACGACTTAGAAAAAAAAATTTTCAAGGAATTGACTCAATCTCAAAGAGGAGCTCTTGATAGATTCATTGTTAAAGAATCACATGCTACAATTGATGAAAATATTTCCAATGAACAACAAGATGATGTTGAAATCGTACTTGCGATCAACTATGTCGCAAAAAAGATTAAACGGATTAGCTTTGATTTCAATTGAAAGTAAACTTCTAGGAAAAAGCTCTCGTAATAGTTTTAATTATTCAAATATAATGTGAATGATTTTTGGATAGTTAGGTATGTTTTTGTCGTTGCTTTTGTGTTTAATGCAATATAATCTAATTTATTAATGACATTTGTGTGCAACTACTCTTTAATTTGTGATTGCCAATTTTTTTTCCTATTAAACACAAATTGCTTATTGGAGACAGCAAGGGACCTTATAGGGCCACAAGGAGCTTATTTTTATACCAAACATTTAACTTTATCAAATAGAAACATTTAAATTTTTATGAATTTGATTTCTGATTGTCATTACATATTTATTGATGGTGACTTTTAGTTATTAAAAAAAAAAATTTATGACATTATGTTATGGAAATTTTTTATTTATAATATTTATATCTTTTAGCATTTTCAACTATCCGAATATAAATTTAAAGATATTTAACTCTCAAAAATCATGCTAGGAAAACTATAATCAATAAAACTTATTCAAGATCCACCTTCCCCATCCACCTCTCCATTTATAAAAGAAAAGTGCAACCCATCCCCAACTCACTAATCAAGAGAGAGAGAGAGAGAGAGAGAGAGAAACCAGGGGGAATATTTAATTAATAAAAGCCCTCTTTTTATATTAGAAATTTAAATCTATGTTATTTTTATACAAGCGATGGTCTAAACTACAAAGGATGTGATTTTTCACACACACACACACACTATCACAGTGTCATGCGGGTTCGAACCTAAGACTACTGATATGCAAGTTAATGACATTTTTCACTGAACTAGACCCCATTAACTCTATAATATTATTTAGATAGATAAAAAAAAAAGGTTTCCATTCTTATTGTGAGCATGTGATGGTTAAATATAATGTCAAGCCATATTTCCCATGCTAATGATGGCTCTCAAGTATATCAAATCTTTCAAACGATTGAGTATGGTTCTTTCTAAACAGTAAATCTATTTTAGTGGTCTAACAATAATAGTTTAGCTTCCTTTTTTTTGCCAGACAATAATTGTTTACCCTTCAGTCACTCAATTTTATGGTCAGAAAATGTGCTGATGTGCTTATGCCCTAACAGTAAATGTCCCCAAAAAGACCCACTACTGAGCCGAAAAGTGCACATCATTTGCACAATTGCAAAAGTACCCAATCAATTCAAGACCAAAAAGCAACAATACCAGCAGCATAACCTAATTAAACAACTAAACAAGCACACAGTTATGTGCACGACAGATTACAGTGACACACAAAACGACCACTCTCTCATAAAATTCGTATGGTCCTCCTGACCCTAATTTCCTTCTTTGTCAAAATCAATTAGGTATGGAATGCAATGTGGAACATAAACGTCCCATTGTGACACTTAAAACACAAGGAATATTCTAGGTAAGCTACTTGGAATTTGTGTTGAAGAATCACCACAACAATTTGTGTTGTGCATTTATATTTTCTGAGTAGATTATTTCATTGCATGAATCACGACTATTTAAAGAATAAATCCCACAAGCACAACCAAAATAAATCTGAAATGGGGAAACAAATAATATGATATGACATGCAACACAAAGGGAGAAGTTTCAAGGAAATTCAAGCATTTTAATTAGCCGATTAATTTGACGTCATGGAAAGTGACCCAAGACCCAAAAGAACATGATGGCCAACAAAAACTATCCAACATTCTTTCAACCACTAAATTCCGATCAGCCCCACATTGATCAATGATCACCCTTCATTTTCATGTCCTAATTTCACTGTTCCATGGACCATAGTGTTTCAAACTTTCAAATATATCCATGACGATCTCAACACCTTTTTCCCTCTCTGTACTGAAACTTCGTACTCTCCTCCCCTTGATGTTGTTGTTGCCATAGTACACATCACTTTTCCAGTTCTATCTGATCTTTTCACCAACAGTGCCGTTTTGATGATCCAATTCGTTGCAAAATTGCAATCACAAACCAGCAAGTGGGCACTATCTGGTGTTGGTGTTGTGAAAAATACCCTACAATCACATTCTTTAGTCTTTACACAAGCTATGATATGTATGCACCCACGTTCTCATTCCTAGGGCATAGGGGTTAAGGGGGCTCAAACAAATATCTTTCCACTCTTACCGTATATATGAAAAATCACATTTTCCAACTCTTTTTCTATATTTTTGAAATGTTATTGACCAACTTTTTTTGTCGTAAACTCAAGTCTCGCTTTTTGCCGTTGTACATAATATTTTTGAGCTCATAGAAGTCGTTCATATTGATTCATCACATTATTTGTTAGTTTATGATATGTGAATTAACTGTACATGCTAAAAATTGGTATAACAAGTCCACCTGAAACCAACGCTCGGTCTAACTTTACCTGCTTAAACTGAAGTTTTCTCACTTAATCCCCTAAATCTCTAAAAATTACTGAAATTTTCCCACTTTTCCACTTCCGTCCATTTTCATCCACAAAAGAGTTAAGTGTGCTGACGTGGTATGGACATTCTAGTAATTTTAGCTCCTTATCTTCTCTCTCCCTCTGTCCCTTTTCCCCTTTCTTCTCTCCCATCCTGAATCCAACCTCCATCGCATATGAAATTACTACCCATGCTACGTCAGCATACTTAATGGTTTTGAGGATGGAAATGGACGAAAGTGGTAAGGTGAGAAAATTACAACAATTTTTAGAAATTTAAGAGGTTAAGTGAGAAAATTTCAGTTTAACGGGATAAAGTGGAACAGAACATTCATTTTATGAGATGAAACGGTAAATAAGCCATATTTTTATGTCATGTAATGTGCTTAGATATGCTTTAGTGCAATAACAATGTTCTCTAGAACTATATATCCTTACAGAAATTTCAGTTCACTTGGTAGCTAAAGATGAAAAAGGGGATTTGACTTGTTATTTTTTATTTTTGAAGAAACCCCACTTGGATTATGGTGAAATCATATTGATCCCGCGGATCAAAATCCACCTTGAAACAACACATTTTACATGGTAGTTAGTTAGCGACTTTTTTAAGTAAACGCCATGATGATCCAAGTGACTTTATCCAATGCTTGGGCGACCAATTTTGAAGTTTCGTATACGAATTACAAGTTTGGGTTAATTAATCTTACATAAACCCAACTGCCCCAACTGAATTTATCTTAAAACACCTCATTTCAAATCTGTCCTCCAAATACCAACTACATTATAGAGCATGAGCAGGCTATGCATTTGGGTCCCAAATTGCACTAAAATCACATGGGGACACAGAAGCTTTTGAGGGACAATTGTTAGTGGAATCCCTAGTGGTAGTCACTTATCTCAACAGTGCCCTGGTGATGTAACATGCATTTTTGTTCTTACCCATGAGCCATCCTCTTAATTATAATTAAATGTTTGATTAATGCATGTTTTCTTGTCCTAATAACTGCTTTAATAATGCCGGGGGTGAGCATAATTGACGGAAAAAGAAAAAGAAGAGAATGGTTGATATATATTCTTGGATCTTGATCACTAGTGTATATATATATATATATATATATGAGACCCCATATATATATATATATATATATATATATATGTCAAACAAGAATCAAGAATCTTTCATGGAAAGATCTGCATGTTTCTCGACTGCATGAATAAAGAAATTGCTTGGGCAGTACATCATTGAAATTAAATAAAAATTGCATCATGTTTCTTGCACAAACTTATTTTTTTGAAGATTAATTATTTATATGTAAAATTAGTTCCATGGTAGTGGAAACTTGACCTCAGTCATTAGATCGAGAAATAGAGGGAATGAGATATATAGGTCATGAGTATTATTTTGTGTGGTTAGAAATGCTTATGATTTCATTCAGGATGTCATGATTAAAAATTAGATGGAATGATTCTTTCTCGTACCATCATTCTTATAAAAAATACGGACAAGGTAATATGCATTTTAATCATTATATACAAACTTAGAATATTCTTGAAAAAAGTTGAGATTAAATGCAATATGTGCGAGAAATATTATTGAGGTTTACACTTTGTTTCTGCACCAAAATACTACTTGACTTTCTTAACTAAGATCTAGCAATTGAAAGAAGATAACATTTTTAATCTCATGCCCACAGTATTTGTAGCCGGAATGGGATATGGACACTAGTATATGTGCTTTTTAACATTTTAATAAAGGAGCACAAATTCTAAAAATAAAAAAATAAAAAAATAAAGGAGCACAAAGCCATGGCCCATGTTAAAAATATTTATCTATATAAGAAAATCAATTGGCATCAAAAGCTTTGTAGGAATGGAACTTCAATTATCATCAAAAGCTTTGTAGGAATCCCCTGTAAAAGATTATTTCCTTTCAATTCAACCACCACCCACAAAACTTCAATTAGCATCAAACCCTAAGTTTGTAGCTACGGAATCAAACAACATTGGCTTCCACAAAAGATTCATTTTCAAAAGAGCATAGCTAATTTGTCAATTGTTAAAACATAAAATGAGATTCGCAAAAATGATCGATTAACAATCGTTTAGAATTTCCATTTTCAATGGATAATCATTTCAAACTAAATAAAGTTGACACTTTCGGAAAGGTTGATAATTGGATTTGAAAAAATAAACCTCATTAGGGCAGCACTACATCACAAAAAAGGGCAAAGAACATTACCATTTGGGAAGGTTAGGTCTTTGCTCCTTGAAGCTCTAACCTAATTCAGTAAGCTGATGTTGATGGTAGGTAGTGGGGGTACTACAGGCAGTGAGGCACACACAAAATTCCATCCAGTGGGTTTGTCCCAGGATCAGTAGCAATACTAATAGTGGAAATCCATGTAGAAAGTAAATTAGGTTTAAGTCATAACAAGCATGAATTTTGAGCATTTGCTTTCATTTTCTTTCCTTTCTAGTGGCTTGTGGGAGCCAATCTGAAATGGATGGATATCTTATTTTTCTATATCTTGTGTTTTGATGGGCATTTAGATTTTGATTTTAAGGTTCCATGGGTTTGCCCAGCCAATCACATACCTAGTTAGATAGGTGTCCTATCAAATATTTTACTAAGAATTTATCAAATTGCATGAGTGGGATACTTGCTCCAAAACACACACCCTCTACTTTTTTTTTCCTTTCCTTTTTTTTTTTTTTTTTTCATTTCAATTCTTGTTTGGTGGGGGGGTTTATTCTGTATATTTTTTCTTCTTCTGTGTCTCTACTTGACATGAAGATTCTGAGACTTGTACATGTAGTATATAATTGTATATCTTTGTAGGCATTTGTTTTGCCTTCTTTTCTTCGGCTTAGAATCTTGGGCCTTTGTTTTGTTTTCTACCTCCCGTTTCATGCTGTATTCAGAATAAACTTTTATTAATTCAACAAAGAGAAGCAATCCATATTAGACCTTATGCTTGGCTTCTTGTAGAGACTAGACATATATATTTATAGTTCTTTTCTCCATCTGGAAATATGTTTATAGTTTTTTTTTTTTTTTGGCTAGGAAAATATTTTATAGTTTAAGGAGCTCATTTTGACTTTGATTTTTGTTTTTGGTTTTTTCTGAAGTCTACGTTGTGATAGGCACATATGGTAACAATTTTTTTATGGCAAAAAGTTTTTTTATTTTATTTTTATTTTATTCTATGTAGTTTGCTGGTTTCATCATTTTGGTCCTTGTAGTTTCAATTGTGTCAAATTTATCCTTGTATTTTTCAGTTTAGAGCAATTTCAATACACGACGTCTCAATTTCTTTCGAATTCCTCTCAATTCCATTACGTTCTGAGCATGTGCGCCCCTCAGGTGGAAGAATATATTTTTGTTTACTGCTTTAATCCAATGTGTCACTATCATTTTCAACACTTGACATGTGTCCATATACATAACCATAGTTTCATAAATACAAAGTAAAAAGTTAACCATGATTATGCCTTTAGATACATGACAAGTATTAAGAAAGATGGTAAGAATGCACTTTGGGTTAAACTGATAAACACAAATATTTCCCATGTGGAGAGGTAATTTGGCCCACTCGAGAAACCAAAAATAACTTTTATCAAAGAAACCAAATCAACGTTAAAAAACAAACCGGTAAATTTGGGTTTAGAATTTGGTTTTGTTAATTTCTGTTTTGCGGCCCACCGTTGTACCGTATAACGTGTGGACTTACAGAGAAGCCCACTTAGCAGTTTAAACTTTTGAATACCATATTATTTTCCCTCTCAAAAACTCTCTATATGAAAAGAAAGACCACCAAGTGTTCGCGAAAATGCCCGAGAGAGACTCCATAGTCAACACACCACAACAAAACATAACTCTCCGAAGGTCTCCAAGATTTCTTCAACCCAAGAACACTCTAGAACCAGAGAAACCCCCCAAGACTCTCTGGAAGTCTCAGAAGCTTGTCCACCGTGAAAAGAGCGCTTCAGAATCCAAAAACCCGAGAACGCCCAAGTCCGAAGGAAAAAGCAGATCTGTTGTTCGCTCTTCGAGTCCTTCACTCAACTCTAAGAAATCGAGTAAAGCTCATGGGACCAGAAAATCTCCAAGATTGAACACTGGGGTTGAGCAGTTTCAGAGTCTCAGACGTTCTTCAAGGATTTTGAATCGGCAGCGCGTCGTCGTTGATGCTGGTAAGGATTTCCCACAGAAAGTCTCGAATAAATTGGTCAAATTTGATAATGGGTCGAGTAATTGCACGGATTTGAGTTCTGGGTCAAGAAAATGTGGAAGAAAATCTCTGAGATTTTGTATTGAGCAACCTGTTGTTGATGTACGCACGAATAAGGCAACCAATACTAGATCTAAAAGTAAAACAACTAGTTTCTTGGATAAAGAGGAATTCTCAGGTGTTGGAAAAGATGGAGCCTCTATTAATTCACCCGAAGGAGTTCCGAAAAAGAGCAAAAAGGTGACTTGGAGGAGTTCAGGTGGTGGTGAAGTGGTTAGTTCAGAAGGTAGAGAAAGGAAAATGCAAGAGTTAGATGGTGGAAATAAAGAAGTTAAGGTTAGGAGGAAGAGAAAGAGAGATGAAGAAGGTATTGGGGTTGTTCATGGATGGACAAAGGAACAAGAATTAGCCTTGCAGAGAGCTTATTTGGTAGCAAAGCCGACACCCCATTTCTGGAAGAAGGTTTCTAAAATGGTAATTTGCTACTCTTTTGATGATTCTTAAATTCAGAAAATCTTGTTTTCATGTCAAGCCTTACAGAAATCTTTCATATTACTGACAAGAACAAGGATAGATACATTATTGGTTCGGATACTTTAGGCCGAATTGCATTTGGTTTCTGTACTTCTGTCTTAACAAAATCACCCTTATAGCTTGGTAACATATTTTGGTATGATCTAAATTTTCATTTCCTCCACATTGTTGATGAAAAACTGAATTTTCATCCCCTAATTTCACCAAGCCGCAAAAACTAATGTGACGGGAATATAGAACCAGACCATGGTGAATGGTAAATGTGTTCACTTTTTGATAATTTTGTTAGCCAGTGTGATAGATGTGTATGCTTTGGACCATATTGAAAACCTTAACAAATTACAAGGGCAAACTTGTTGGAATTATAACTATAAGGATTCAGGTGGAGTCAGTGTTAAACAATTGGGATCAAAGTATAATTTAGCCTCCTAATATTTAGAACAATACTGAAAAAGAGTAATAAAACTTTTGCATCTTTAAGTAGAAGCTTTTGAAGTCTACAATTTGTATTTTGTTATGAGTAAAAATGGTAAACTTTTGTCATCAATGTTGACAGTCTCTCCTGTTTTATTGGTATGGTGGGACTAGGAGTACTGCTCTTGCTTTTGTTTCTTTTACATATGCAAGTTTTCTGTTCCAATGACACTGAAAGGCAAGATACTGGAGGGAAAGATGTTATATTGGGTGTGAAAGTTCATATAATTAAATTGTGTAATGAAGATCAGTCTTAACTCTTGAAAGGATAATTTTTAAGATATAGGGTACATGCTCTCTCCAGTGAGTGACAATATTGGTTACATGCTGGGAGCTGGCCTTGATAGTTGTGCTCAAATTCAGTGTGATCTTGGATAATTTCATATACGGAGTTGTGGAGCTGATACGGCAGTCCACCTAAGTAAAGAACTCAACAGTAATGCTAGCCTGAAAAGGCTGGTTTAACGGTAATTAATGAGCAGATTATGCAAGTATGGTGATAGGTCCTGCATGATAATCCTTTCAGTTGTAAGAAAAGGCCATACTGGTGGTATAATTGGAGTTTCACGCTCCAATAATTAGCATTTTAACGTTAGCTGTAGTGTTACCCTTTTTGAATTACATCCAACTGCAGTTTTCTTTTCATTTTCTACCTTGCGAGTTACTGATTTGAAAGTTAGTTGCCATTGAAGCTTTCAGCTATGAATCGATGCTTTGTTTCAAAGTCCCTTGAATATTTTGTGGGCCCATTTAGATTTGTACTTGAGACAGTAATTATATATCTTTGTCGTTTGACATGCATAGCCAAATTTATATTTCCAGTGCTTTATTCAGATCATATATAGAGAACTTATGTTTCCATACAAATTTAATCTTAGGTGCCTGGAAAATCTGCACAAGAGTGCTTTGATAGAGTCCATTCTGAGCATATAACCCCACCTCCACCTCCACCTCGTACCCGATCAAGGGCAGAGATCTTAGAAAATTCATCCCCCCTTGGACAATTTTCACTCTCTGCAAGTAAACTGCTTAAACCCACTGAGCCAAAGTCTAAAAGGTCAAACTGCAATAAACAGAGGAGTCATATTGCCCAGAAAACTGTCAGAAAGTTATTACAAAAGCATCATCAAGTGTACCAGGATTATGAGGCAGATCTATTTTCAGTACTTGAGCCCAGTCTAGGTTCATCTACTGAGAGTCAGCCTAGTGTAATACTTTCTACCCCAAAGAATTTAAAGGGAAAACAGGGACTTCTTCAAAAGTGCAGTCAAAGATCTTCAGATGATAATAAGAAGCCCCCGTCGAGATTTAGTAGCTCATGTGGGGAACCTCTTGTTAGCCCCCCTGTATTGAAGCAGATCAGAAATAGGGTCTGGCATGAGAAGTATATTGACCAATTACATAACAGGGAAGCTAAAAGGAAAGCAGCCTCTACATGCACTAAAAAATCCACTGTCCAGGAAGCGGATACGGTCAGAACTGCAAAACTTGCCCTGGTTTCTGAAGCAAGAGATGCTATCAATAAGCTCCAACATCTGCAGGCCAATGCCATGGAAAACTCTTCTGATTTGGATGAGGATGGGATTGTAAATGATGATGAGGAAGGCGAAGACGATACTTAGTAATGTGATTTATCTCCTTTCTTTTTCTTAGATATGTAACATACTAATAGAGATGTAGCATTTCCTATCACAATAATTGAAGATGCCTTCTGTAACTGCTTACTTTGGAACCTGTAGTGTATTCTATCATTGATCCCTAAATTTTGTAATTTTTTTCTTTGGTAATAGAAATCCAAGTTCTTCTTTGATGATTTCATTATTTGTTTCATATCCTCATGCAGTGTATTTAAAACTCATCTGATTTCAGCTTAGGTAATTAAGCAAATGGAAGACAATGACGGGTGAGATATGTCGGGTAATCTTTGACTAATTAAACCCTATGAATCTGTTTTTATGCATGTTGCGTCAATTGTGGACTTAAAGAATGTTTGGTGTAATTTCGCTAACCATACCTTTGTCGTTATAAAGAATGTTTGGCCTTGCAGTGTTCCATCTTGAATTATCTAAAAAGATGAGGTCTGTATCCCACAGAATGTCTTGTTCTCGGACTATTGGACCCGACATTCTGATAGTTATATTGTCAAACTGTGAATTGAATTGCAGATTCAAACAAGAACAGTTATATTGTCGAACGTGCAAAGAAATCTTTACCCTTGATTGAAGGTGAGGGATCACATCTGATGAAGATTTCTGGGGGAAAACAACAAGGTTTTGCTAATTTATTAAACATGCACAGTCCTGGTATCTCATTAACCAAGAAGTGCAGATTAAATTAGCTAGTTTGGCCAAGTTAACTATCGAGTGAAAGGAACAACAATTGTTTTGGCTTTAAGGCCTCGTTTGTTAGGAGGACTGGACTAGACTAGATTAGCAAAATACCTACATTTTATGTGCAATCCATGCATAATTTGGATATTGTTGTCTAACTTGGAGGATTAAAGAGGGCTATTCATAAGAGGTTGATGACTAAAACTTATCCCTCATAATCCCACCATTTTTAAGGGATTAAGGGGATAAGTTTTAGTTATCGACTTCTTATAAATAGTCCCCATTATTCCTCCAAGTTAGGCAAAATATGCATATTATGCCTTGATTGCACATGAAATATAGACATTTTGTTAGTCTAGTCCAGTCTAATTCTCCCTATCAAACCAGCCCCGCATAATTGGTGGGAAAAAGAAAATTTTGATGACTCTTCATGAATTAATTTCTCTGGTTGTTGTCATGGTTTCTATGCAGTTTATCATTTCTTGTGCTTTAGTTATATTCTTCAGAGATTTAGGGACAACAAGTCTCTGCCCGTAATATAGCAACAAGAAAACATCATGTAGCCATTGAAACGCAGAAAAGAAGCAGATGAAAATCAAAGGCCAAAATCTTTATTATCTCTGTCATCTGTTTTGGTTAGAAGTGGAACTAGTGACCCTTATGTTGGAAGATATATATATACCTCAACTGAAGTAGATAATACAGAATAGACTTCTACAATGGATCTGATAAATGGACATTTATTTAAAACGACAAATATAATCACAGCTCCTCACTTGGAAAATCTCATGGAGACATGTAAAAACCCATCTCTCCAGACTTCAATTGTAATTTGTAAGCAGCCCTTTTCATTTTGCACCTCTTGTTCCTACAAACATCTTCCTCCATACCCTGCATTTCTGAACAATGCTTGCTTTATGTCCTCAGGACTTAACAAAGTTCCCTGCTCAGCTCCCTAAAAGGTCATTAGAGAAACATAAACATTAAAAACCAAAGTTTTATTGGAAGCTTTTGCACAACCACCTAACATATGCATAGGCCAACCAAGTTTATATACACAAACCTCTGAACATGAAGCTTGCATCGAAAAATCATTGAAGCAGCTTATAACACACTGTTGAATCTCAAGGCCCAGTGCTTCTATAGTATTCACTGTTGACAGCAGCAATCCTGGCTTGGCTGCACAGCAGATGTCTATCCGGGTATCCATGTCTCTCCTCTCCACATCAAACTGTATATATGGTCAATGAGGCAGAAGTGAGTGAGAGAGAGAGAGAGAGAGAGAGAGAGAGAGATTAAAGAATTGAAGTAGTTGGATAAAAACTTGATTTTGAGGTCATAATGTGAAATTTGTGTGTGAATTTTACCTTGGGGGAATTTCTGACTAATACCTCACTGGGCTTTAGATCCTTGGAGATGTCCATTAAGTTGATCTGATTAGTACCCTCTTCAATTCCTTCTTCTTGCAACTTATTGATCCTTTCCAAAAGCTCTTTCATATAATCTATTGTGTCTCCAAGTATAGATGTTCTGTCCATCTGAGACAAATTTCTCAATATTATTAGTAGTGAGGATTTGGCCAACCTCAGAAAGCAGATAAATTCTGTTTTATCAGTGGAACATCGAGAACAATGAAATGAAATGCCACCATTATTGATCTTGCACAATAATGATAAAAGGAAAAAGATGGAAACTTTCAACAAATGCAAAACATAAATCACCTTGCTTATCTTGGGGACTATTGATCTGAGCATGGAAAGGCGGTCATTTAAGCGCTTCCTCCTTCTCCTCTCTGCCATAAGATTCTTTGAAGGCTGCCCTTCTAACTTCTTAGCCTTGCTTCGTTTCTCACCACACAACCCCATATTAAAAGCTGAAGGAATATGATCTGTGGCTTGTTGTTCCATCTCAACTTTGCAAGTAGCAATGTTCTTGCTTTCCTCCAAACAGCTTCTCTGATTCTCACTTCCAAGAAACCCCCCAAACTCCTCATCTTCCACCATTGAAGGGTAATCTTGATCTTGTGATGGAAATGGGGGGGCAATAGTGTCATTGTCCTTGGTGTATGATGAATCAATCTCTGGCACCGTACAGAGTCCATCAACAAAAGGGTAAGAGGAGGAGGCTTGATGATGGTCAGTAGAAAATGGGCTTTCTTCAAAGCTTGGTGGTTGATCTGTTTGTGTGGAGAACCCAGAAAATGGAGGATTATTAACTGAAGAAACCAAAACTGGGTTCTCTTCAAAAGAATCAAAGCTCCATCCATTAATGGGAAATAACTCATTCAATCCAGAGGAGTTGGAGGAGTAGGTGCTCCAACTGTCTCTTCTTGGTGCCAGTAGTAGCTCCTCTAAGAAACCATGTTGGGTAAGCTCCATCTCTCTCTAATCTCTCTCTCTCTCTCTCTCTCTCTCTCTCTACACTGTTTAAGGAGGGAGTGGGGGAAAGGAAATCTATAAAGGAGCAAGGCTTAAGAACATGAAGTTGCAACAAGTTGAAGGAAATTCAGATATAAACATATTTATAAAATGGTCCATTTTCCTCATCAACAATGCACTATTAATTTATTACAGAATGCATATAACTATATTAGAGTGTGTGTGTGTATGTTGTGTGTGTAGCAGCACCACCTAAGAGCTATAGCCTAAGGCCCTAAGATTGAAATGGAATCTGCTTTTTCCACTCTCTCTCTCTCTCTCAATCTCAAGGTGAATTTATGTCTTTTTCACCGAAATTATTAATCAGACAAACTTGTTATTTAAATATCCATACCCTGCAAGCTTTGACCCACAAATCTGTCTGAACCGAAAAAGGATACATTTTAGCATCAGATTGTCAGGTATTTATTTATTTTATTTTTTCTATATCTTCTCAAATATGACTGGATGAACATGCAGAAATAATGCATCTCTTTGTTTCTCTCTCTAATGACTAGGCATGGATAATATACGCCTAATTTTGTTCTATATGTGATTAGTGCATGTAAGGAATATTCAACGAACAGGAAAATAAGAGTGCATGTACACTAAATTCCTATTACGGAAATTAATATAAGTTCTTTGCTATTATTTTATTGCTTACCAAAGTTTTTGCTCTATTGCTACGGTTGCATATAACATGTGAAGAAATGATTTCTTTAGAGCGGACGTACTCCCTACTTTATGCCTAAATTTGAATTCTCTTTTCGTAGTTTATATTATATTAAAAGTAAAATATTGTTTATATAAAAAATTAAAAAATTGCTCTGCTGCTACAGTGGATATAACATGTGAAGAATGGTAACCATATTTACTTGCTCTCAGAACGAACATTAATTTATTTTAGTAAAATGCCCAATATATCCATTAGTCAGACCTAGTTTGGGACATGTCTTTCGTGTTCCCTTATATACACATACTTACTCACTCTAACTACATGTAAGAGTACATATTAAGAATATAGAAGTCTCACATCTGATACGCATAAATAAATTTTCGAGTTTCATATTATAAGTTTAATAAATTTTCTTTTACCCAATTAGAAACCTAATTAAGAACTTGGTAGCACATATTGATTTATGGGAAAACAGAATTCTTGCATCAACATGCATTTCCTGTAGGCAGTATGCATATATATATATATATACACACACACATACCTATATTCAACTTTTAACGAATTGAAAACTTTAAGACTTAGCTATAGGAATTGATTCTTTTCACTCATAATCGTAATAATGTATTGCCTCTAGGAAGCTAGCACAACCTACAAAGTATAAGTATATCTATATATTATTGCAGCAAGCACATGTCAAAATGTAACAATGTGTCTGTTTCGAGTGCTTCTGCAAGAGCTGAACCGCTTTTTGACAAACAACAAGGTTTATGAGTCATAAAAGCTTTTTTTGAAGAAGCATTTTCAAACTAAAAACGGTTTTGGAACGTTTTTAACAAAAAATTCAACGTCCTTATAATAAGAGGTAGAAGTGCTTTTTATAAAAGTAGCTTCAAATCGACTATAAATTTTGATTATTAATATATTTTTTAATAATTTAAAATATATAACGTTCGCACGATATTCCATGCATTCACTCCATGGCTACTACTAGTACGTACTGGCTTTGTCATTAATTAATTACAAATTGTTTTATGTGCTGCAGAGTGCAGACACACAGTGCGACAATAATATTGGAGGAAGGGGGTAAAGTAGCCGTTTTGGAGAAGACATGGAATAATTCTACTTTTTAGCTGGCAGTGGCACCATCGTTAACCCAGTTGTTTACACATAATTGATGTACAAAATTACACTAATTTGTATGGTTGACATCACATCCTAATGTTAGGTCCTTAATTAATTATACATGCATGTAAAAGTCTTACGTGAAACATTATTAATCTTTGCGCCAACAAGACAAGTGGGACATTATTATTATTCTCACTGTGATCTTCTAGCTAGGAGGATACTGTTTATGTATTCTTTTCCTTGTCAATCTTTCCATTTTTCAAATAGTAAAACAACACATCAATGCAGAAAAAGATGCTATCGATGTATATCAAGCTACCGATTTAATCCTATCAAACATATATTATTAAATAGAAAAAACTCAACTCCTTAAAATTAAAGAGGAACTCATTCTCAAAGTAGATGAAATTTTGACAGTTGCCAAATTTTGAATCTAATTTAAATGCAAAAACTGACTGAATTGTTTCCTTACTTGTCATGTCACATAACACAAATTTAGCATTGTTTTGGGGTTTCGCACACCTTTACACCTTTTTAAAGAAACTTTTACAAAGGTGTTTTTGCTTTTGTTTTGGGAGGAGCTCAAATTTACAATCTTTGAGGATATACACAATCATTTGGTAACACAAAATTAACAAAATCATTATAGTTATCAAATACGATGATTAAACATTATTGTATCATATATAATTGAGATTTTAGAATTATAATTTGACGCTTGTGGTATTTTATTCTAACATCACACACATTGTAAAATTAAAATCAAGAGGCCAACACAATTGATTTCACACACCTTATAAACAAAGCACGTAGCTCAAGGGGCTAATTGTATGGGAAGGAAACAAACAAACCGACCCAAGAGCACGTGAGTAGTGAGTGCTACAAGATGATACCAAATGGCAAATGGGAATTTGTACTGTATATGTATATTTATGTAATTTTGTTTATAAGTTTTAAAAAAAATATTATATAAATTCAAATTCACAATTGTAACATAAAAAGAACAATTGATATGTAATTTACACAACAACTTTATAAAATGCATCAAAATTTCACTTAAATATTACTCGTCTTACATTTTTTGATTCAACACTTAATCAAGTTTTTCAACCTTTTTTTCTTTCTTTTCAATTTCCTAATTCATTCATCTAGGTATAAGTTTACAAAAGAATTCTTTATTGAGTTTTCTCTTTTTAATATTGAATTGAGTAATTTGACAAGTTTTTCTTTTTCTTTTTTCTACAATGAGTAAACCTTCATTGAAGTTTTTTTTATAAAAATTTTGAATTGAATGATTAGGTACGTTTTTCATATACAATAATTGGTTTGGGCCAAACATAATATTTATATAATATAGTTAAAAAAAATAATATAGATGTGAATAATATAGAAGGTATTATATAAATTCGGGGCCCTAGACGGCCGCCTTGCTTGCTTGTGTTCAGGGCCTCCCTTGATTGTGGATATCTAGGAGTACATTCTAGATCAAAGAGTAAGGAGCCAGACTAGGTCAGATTCAATTCAAATATAAAATACATCCAAGATTACACTGATATTGTCTTTAACTTACGACATGTATTCAATCATTTGGATAAAATGAGGCGTAAGAACCATCTAAATGTGGTGTTTTAATTTAAAATGTCTTTATAGAATTAGTAATGGACCATATACTTTCAAGTAGTCAATTATCATGATATTTCCATGGTTTATATCGAGTCACACAACCTAAACACCTAGTTACCAAAGTCCTCAGTACCAACGAAACTTGGTATATAATCTTTTCACGTCATATCAGATATGAAGATATGAAACTGGTTACCAAAATTAGACAAGAAATGGAAATGTACATTCAGTCGTTCATGTGCCGTAGCCAGCTCTACCTAGAAAACATTGGTGCGAGGTCCTTTTCTGCGCTACAGCCTAGGACAGATTTGCCCGAACATATATGGTGCCTTTGTGTTTGTGTACATCACATTCACATTGTATTTTGAAATTCAGACATCACATATAATATACATATAGCATGCGTAATAACCTTTTATTTATTTATTTATTTGTAAATTAATTTGTACATCACATTTATATTGTGATTCGCACCAAAGAGAGCATCTCCTCACAAGGCAGGAGGCAAAATAAACGGGATGGAAACCGCGGCTGTGAGGCCAATACCGCCAATCAAGAAAGCGGTTTTAGTTTCATTTGGTGTGGTTGGTTGGTTGGTTGGTGGTTTTCATACGTATGATTGTGCTTCGTTTGGCATTTGCATGAATACAAGAGGCAGCGCCCACAATATTATCTCACTCTCTCTCTATCCCACATCAAAACCGCTTCTCATTCCTTCACTGTTTTTTTGTGTCCTTTTTTTTAATTTGACCGGCTCCACACTGTCCCTTCTCCTCGATTATGCATTGCCTTTGAGAGTTGTGTGAGAGAGAGAGAGAAGAGAGGTGAACTGCACTTTTTGCATGAGAGCGTTCGTATGTGTGGGGGCTCCACGCGATGGGTGTGGGCCTCCCACTGCCACGTCAGTGTCGTTGTTTGCACAAGAAGTGCATGAATGAACACATATATGAATCGATGATGGGAAGCTTGGTTGTGCCCTTTTATGTTTTGTACTCCGGTGTTCTTTTACTTGCCTATCTCTTGTATCAAACTCTAGTACTAATTCATTTCTTTTTTCCACGGAATAATGTTAGCATCCATCGGTCACAATTGATCCTGAGTTGTTATATGAGTTTCTAAATTTGAAATCACTCCATCAAAACATATCCAAAGATTATTAGGTGATGAAATGGTGCAAGACCGAGAAACTTATAGCCAACTAAACAGTGGCAATAGGTATTATTTATAGTTATTTTGACATTTAAGCCTATTTAGAATAGAGCAATATTACTATCTAAATAATAAAAATTTAACACCCGAATTAAATGAATTCGTTAATTTCACCTCTATCGTTAATAAACTTTTATATTCTTGAACTGGGTATGTTATAATTTTCTTTGTGTTGGGGCTCATGACTTTTAGACCTCTTTAAAATTGTATCAATAGTATCCCTAATTTAATCAGCTTCATTTGAACCTCCAAGTGTGAACATGCATTTTAACAAGATATACCAATAAACTTATTTATGGACAATCACTTCCCGCAACGTGAAGCAATTGTATATGATCCACAATTCCCAACACTTTTTTTTTATAATCATATTTGCATGATATGATTATAATCAAATGAAACTTGCAACAGGAAAAGAAAACGAGGAAAATATTAGGGTAAGGTTCATCAACATGGAAAAGAAAAAAGCAGAGAGAGAAAAAATTGGATGAATTAGCATAAGCTTTCTTCCACCAGTTATTATTATATGGTGGAGGGGTTGCGCGTGGGGATGGTATGGTATGGTATGCTTAGAATCAATTGATGATTCATGGAAAGAGAAGGAAGATGTTTTCCCCCTGCATTCTGCATATTCTGCAAACGTCAGAAAGGCATGTCGCTGTTCGGAGAAGGCAAGGGGAAAAATGGAAGAGGTCCCCACTGAGAGTCACATCAGCACAAGAAAACGAGGGGAAAAGAAAAAAAGGCCATCAAAAGACGTGCAATTGACCTACAGTGACTGTAACATTATTATTAATTCATTCTAACCAGTAATTTATACACAGGTAAAACCATGGTAAACAACTTACTAACTCAAATAGTTAAAAGTATTTCTCTTGTAAAGAAGTTCTAAATTTGATTCTTCATTCTTCCATTATTAATTACTAGTATTTACGAGAGGTTTTTTTTAAAAAATATTTAAATTTATTTTAGAATTAAAAAAGATAATGAGTAGTTATGTTCTATAAAAATAAAATTTTTTATCTAATTTTTATTTTTATTTTTATTTTTTTAAATATAAAAAAATTTGAATTTACCATATTATCCTCAATTAATTAATAATTTTAATTCTTAATGTTTGCATTAATTAAAAGTATTTTCTGATATTTTAAATGTTTTACCATTATCTGTCTTTTGCTTTATATATATAGATATTTACAAAAAAAAAAAAAGAAGTAATTGGTGGTACTAAATTGATGATTTAGAATGAGCATGAGAAGGTAAATTGTCTAAAAATATAATATGGAGTGTTAAATTCCACTACCGTTATAATTAAGGGGATATTCGGTAGTTTGCCCTATCTTATAATCTCTTTGATGATTGGAAAATTGTTTATGGACTTCAAAAATAGTTTATTACCCTCCTCCCAAATTTACACAAAAGGTGCATGCAACTATTTTTTTTTGGTTGCCCCGACACACAAAAAAAATAAAAAATAAAAAATAAAAAATAAAATGAAGTGCTCGGCAAGGTAGGAGACTTTTGCACATAAACACAACATCCATATACGTGACAAGAATTGAATGACGAAGACAAATCTGCAAAATAGGGCAATGTGTCTACCTTGAGAGTGACTTTACGTATATAAATTAGATTGGGGATTGAAATTTGCATCTGTGCAGGCTTGAACACACACTCTTCTTTGATAATGACTTGGCCACATCCATCCAAATGTTGCCTTGTCTTTGCAAGTGATCAATCTTTCAGGATTGTAATTTACTTCAACTCAATAATTTAGGTATATATATGGGAACAGGGGAAAAAAGGATACGAAGAAGAAAGAATGTTCGGATTTAGATACTTATTAGAAAATTATTTGAAGCTTGTGTATTATACAAATTTGGACTAGGCATTAGCTAAACTTGAAGACGTAAAAATTAGTATTCGATTTTAATGAAAATTTTCCAGTGTTGTGACCAAAAAAAAAAAAAAAAGAGATTATTTTTAATTAATCTTAAAAATAAATAATAATTAGTCATGTGAAGAGAATTGCGTACGTACCTAACATAAATGATAAAATAAACGGATTGAATATGGTTGGCTCCCCTTATATGACAATCTAGGCTCTCAATGTTTAATCAAAATCTTTATGAGCTTGTAGTGAAAATAACTTAGGGTGGTTATAATTAGCCTTAATTAGCATTCTTAATTTCTTAATCACTACATCGATGTTCTATGAGTTCTTAAAGGGCCATACTCCAATATTGGCTATTATCTAAAATAACCTAAACGATCATATCGCAGTACATATTGAGCTTCTTGTGCTCAAAGCTGCAATATATTTTTTTAATTAGCTGCGGTGGGGACAAGGAATATTGCATGCAGAAGATAGCATGCATACATATATGACAAGTAATGATGAAGAGTGAAGACATTTTATAATGATATCTTGTAGAATATATATCATCATTCAGGTGATTGCCAAAGAAAAAGAGGAATAGCATTTGCTTTTTTCTTGAAGTCAATTGGGTTCTGTCAGCAAAATCACATACACTTAAAAGTCAAATGGTTATCTTAAATTAGGTACTATTTCTTTTAGTATGGAAATGCTAGTTATTTCATCTTTCTACCTGCTACATCTTTTTACATCTCAAGAATATAATTTAATAATCGAAAGGCATTCTTCAAGAATTATTCTTACAAAAATAAAATAAATTGAAAATCCTTCAGTATCTTATCGAAATATTGTGTTTATCTATTTATTTGATAACAGTTTATTTTACTAATTAACGAATGACTTTCCATGAACTTTTTTCCTTTGAATTGTAACACGGGAGATGAGAAAGAAAAGAAAGAAGATCAATAATTGTACATTTTTTTTCTTCACCTTTATGCTCTTGTAGATTCGAAGCCCTTGAAAATACTCCAAGCATTGGTAATGATCATGTCTAGCTGATAAATCATATCAAAATTGGTTGGACTTTTTTAGGAGATCATATGAACCCAAACTTCTGATGAACTTTTAATTATCAACACGTGACTCTGTCTGCCAAATCCTCAACTGGGTTTTTGTACCTAGTTATAATTTCACGTTCTCATTTTGATCATCGAGGAAAGTTTATAACCTTTACTTACAAAGGTGCTATTCTGTGGTGGAAAATTTTCTAGGGTTCTAGCACACTTGAACCTAAGTTCATGCAAAAGCTCTAGCCCCAACTGTACATTTCTCAACTTTACCAAATCAAATTTAAACTTCTATGTCTTTAGTGTGTAATTACAATTTACATTAATTCACGTGTCAAAGTTACAAAAAATTATATTCTAATCATCATTGCTTTGAGTACGTTTGTCAAATTCATTATTGTAAATTAGTGAATCTTTTGCAGCAAGAATAAGGATCGTGTTTTTTTTTTAAGAAAAGGGAATTCCTCATCATAACAATTTGGCGAAGTACATGTTTGCTTATAAAGTTCAAAGTATGAGTTGATGCCACTTTATTATTCACAAGGCACACTTGGACAGAAAAAAAAAGGTAGGTTCTAATCATAAATTGCAGACTAAAATGACCAATGCAGCAATAAACTTGTTGATTTCTTACGTTTATGGTGTCTCATTATGGTTCAATAAAGGATCGATGGAGCATGTAGAGGTTTATGTGGGTATGAAGCTGAAAGATTTGGAACCAAAGTGATTGGGAATATAATGCTGTCTTTTTCATATATTTATTTTCATAAATTAGCATCATCCATAAAGTTCCAACATCTTCATCAGAGGATTTCTGTGAACCCTCTATTTCCAAGATTATCGAGGTTTGGCAAATTGGCATGTTGATCCCTGTTGCTAGTTGGTACTAGAGTCAAGGTGTTTTTCGGAGAGGATGTGAAGTGGTGTCCTACGTTGGAAAGTTAAGAAATTTTGTAAGAAGTTGGGCCATTCTTTTCCATTGCCATTTGGTTTTGGGGTTGGGACCTCAACTTCTTTTATGGTATCAGAGGCATGTTTGCCCATGTGTGAAGCCCAATGACGTCTTTCATTTAGCTTATAAGGATTGCCAATTGATTTTGGGATTTGAATCTCAACTTCCTTGAAAGGTGACCGTATGCCAACCATGATCACATTGAAATTTGAAGGTGTTAGTCATATCTTTCTAATACTTAATCGTAACCGAAAATGCTTAATCTGAACTCCAAAATGAAATTGCTAATTCTGGACACAAGCATAATATCAGGAAAAAAAAGAGTAGAGTCTCTTAAATGTTGGACACCTGAGAAAGCTGTGAGAAGGGGGAAAAGATCTCTTGTTTGAATTATTTTTCATAATTTCAGGAGGTCTAGTTTGACAAATTTGTGGATGCGTGTGAGTCATGGCACATATTAAACACAGCCGTTGGGCTGAAGCAACTAAACCTACATATAAAATCTTATATTTCCACATTTGATTTGAAAGCTCCTCCAAATGTCTGGTATAATATAGTTATATTTCCAGAAAAATTGATGTCCATATATGGCATCTGTCAATCCTACTACACAAATTTTCAACTACTAGAGTTCGGAATTTTTTGTGATTCACAGATCATTTACAAGTTGATCACTTTATTTTATTTGAACATTAAATCTTCAATTGTGTGTTGCTCTGAAACTTATTCTTTGGATGAAGAATTTATAATTATTACAATGGCTTGACTTAAGCAAATATTGGATCACAGAAGGTCATATATGACATTCATGAGAATATTTGTGCCCTTATTTACATGAATTTATATTGAATTGGGATCTTTTGGCTCAACTTTAGCCAAATTTTTTTAGGGAGCAACCCCATTTTTCACCTTAAATTGATCAAAATATGTGGAATTTCTTACTTCTCGTGGAGGATTACATCCAGTAACTGGAGTTCTATGGTTAACTAATATTGCACACCATCATTTAGATATTGCAATTCTTTTCCTGCTCCATACGTATAGAAAATATTTTGGAGGTTCATAAAGGCCCATTTACGGTGAGGGCCGTAAAGGCCCATATAAGATCCTAACAACATAATGACATGCTTAATAGTTGACTTATTAATCAAAAGAAAAACTTTTCTTTTACCAATGGGGTGTTGGTTTGATTAGCCCAGGCTTTTAGTGTGCTCTCAAGTGTGGTCTTGTGTGTGTAAATTTCCCCCTCCTCTTCTTAACTTTCTAAAAAAATAATAATAATAATAATAATAAAGAAATTCAAGATATTAGCTTACTAAATAATTTGACAATATAACATACTAGAATACTATTCTAATAAAGCATAAGAAACAAGAATAGCCCAAAAATAATGGCTCAGATTCCATATAGCCCAAGTAAGGTAGAATTTCTAAGAGCCCTTTTGATAACTATTTCAATTTCAATTTTTTGTTTTTTTGTTTTCGTGCTATAAGTATAGAGGAAAATGAGAGTGAAGATGAGATCGAGAGAGATGATGAGAGGGGAGGGTGGGAGGTAGGAGTAACAAAATTGAAAACAAAAACTTGAAAGTGAAAACAATTTCAAATAAATTTCAGTTGTTACTTTTTGTTTTCACTTTTGTAGTGCTGATTTTCTGACGGATCGGAATCAGGGAATTCCAATTCCAAAACAAAAAATTTTGAAATTTCAATATCCATTCCAATTCGGAAAACTCGAAATTTTCAAAAATTTTCAAACTTATATAATTCAGAAACTAGTTCAAAATTTAAACATGCCCAACCATGTGAATGGTTAGAATTGGCTCAAAATTTAAAACTCATATTGAACACTTGAAAAACTATTATATTCTAGTACTTGGATGTTGTTATTCTTTATGGAATAACTTGTCTATGTCTATTTTTGGTCATTAAAATAACATTCCAATTCCAATACATATATTTTCGGAATTTTTGGAATTCAGAAGTTTCATATGTTGGAATTTATTGGACTTGCAAAAATTATAAATTTTCGGATTGGAATTGGTCGGAATCGGATTTTCCAATCAACTGTGCATCCTTACTTTTGTTACTCCTCCCTCCCATCCTCCCCTCTCATCTTCCCTCTCAATCCTATCTCCACTCTCATTCTCACTTCCATTCTTCTTTTTTTGTCCTCTACACTCAAGCACAAAAAATAAGAAATAAAAACTAAAATTGAAATGGTTATCAAACAGGTCTTTAATTTTGCCTTACACTATATGAAATTTGAGCCATTATTTTTGGGCTGTTATTGTTTCTTATGAGTATTATTATTAGAACAATATTCTAGTATATTATGTTGTCAAATTATTTTGTTAGCGAATCTCTTGAATTCTTTAAATGTAGCCTAAGTAAGGCAGAATTTCTAAGTAGGTAGGTCATTTTTTAAAACATAAATTTGTCCATTATGTTGAACCCATTCTCGTGAAGGCTTTGTTCGTTTCCTAAGTCAGTGTGATTAATAGGAACATATTCCTACTTCTCATATATTTTGGAAAATGTCTAATGGATCAAGTGGGAGAAACACAAGACAAGTGCGACACAGACACAGGGCTAAGGCCCAAATTGAAAGTAAGGCCCTTGAAGAATTAAGGAAAATGGGCTTCCAAATATATACCCAAAAACTAATTTAAAATGTACACCAATAGCATATTTACGTATTAATAATGGGTATGGAAAGAAATAGAATGATTTCTATTCCCGATTTTGTCTGCGTTTACTTGCAATCAGGAATGAAAAAAAAAAGTGGGTCCCGCCTCAAAATCCGTAATCACATCCCCTCAAAACTAAGTATTAGATCAACTAGAGGGGGATAGTTGATACAATTCTCATTCCTGTTTTCCCTTCGTAACTTCCAAAAATACCCTCACCACTTTATTATAATTCCAAAACATCCAAAACCCTAAAATAATACACGCCAAGAACTTTATCATAATTTCACGCCAAGAACTTCCAAAAATGATTTCCTTCCTATTCCTATTTGCCTACCCTATCTATCGACATTATCATTAAACTGAGCTCTTATTGTTCATCTTGTTCAGCATATTGATTCCTGATGTTTACACCGCCTTACTGGTTTGCTACAGGATTAGTTTGGTCTCCTTAGCAAATTTGAGAATTATATATGTGCAGTGGTGAAAATGTGCAGGGCATTTTAGTAATCAAATTAATTTAGATTCTGATTCATGAAAATTAGTAAACAATAACAATGAGAATCAACCCCATTCATTTGTTAATTCCATATATTTAGTAAACAACTTAATGGGAATGATTTTTCCCATATCGATTCAGTACTTCCCCGATTCCTAAATTCTCTGATTCCTTACTTTCTCCATTACTAATACGTAAACATGCCCCAAAAGGATAAATTAATACACCCAGCTCAAAATTCCAATTCTGCCCTCACTAACTTTATTACTTCTTCTATTTGACAAAAAAAAAAAAAAAAAAAAACTTTAATACATCTATAAAAAATTCAGAAAAAAAAATGAATCCAAGTTTCTCTTATCTTAAACTCTGTTGTTGTTAAGGATCGCTTTCTAATGGTGGTCTATCTGTTCATGATCAAGATATCTTAATTGTTTTATTTTTGAGTTCCATCACGAATATATACGTCCATCTATTCATGATGAGGAGATCTTTTTAACTGTTTTCTTCTTTTGGGGTAACATTGTTTCAAGATCCATCACAAAATTACTATATATATATATATAGAGAGTTTTCATTGAGAGATTTCTTAAATAAACTTATATTTATATAATAAGTATAGTGTTTTGAACAAAACAAAGATATGGTAGTAACATCGGCAAACAACTCAGACACGGAATTTAGCCACCCGCAGTGATTGAGCGGCAACTTTCCTCCCTTGGCCCCCAATTATCACCCGAATTCGAGCCACATGAGATGGTATCTTTCAACAAACCCACCCCATGTATATTACTCTCCTCTCCCTTCCCAGCGTTTGACCCAAAAAAGCATCAGCAAACAACTTAAAATTAGAGACAGATACTTTTTTGGCCTTTACATATGAAAATATACCATGACAAAATCATGTACCGACATAATAACACGACACGAAAGAATAATTAATTGTTTGGGTCCAGCATTATTGGTTTGGTAACGGATTGACACGATACTGTACGATTATTAACAAGTTGAGTCCATGTTCACTGCAAATACAGGACCATCATCATCATCATCATCATCATCAAGTCATTTCTCAACTATTTTTTACAGTATTTCCCCCAAAACAGGACCATGCTGACTTTGAGAACTCAAAACACTTCTCTGAACTCAATGTCTCCTAACTGGAAATCCCTCTTCTTCCTCCTCCTTCTACAACTCTTCAAATTATGCTTCAGCAAATCCCAGCCATTCACATCATCATCATCAAATTCAGACCTTCAATTCCCATGCAAGCCACCCCACTACAGCTCCTACCCTTTTTGCAATACCTCCCTCCCAATCACAACCAGAGCTCAGTCCCTAATTTCCCTCCTTACCCTCCGAGAAAAAATCCAACAGCTCTCAAACAATGCCTCTGCAATTCCAAGACTTGGCATCCCACCCTATGAATGGTGGTCTGAGTCACTCCATGGCATAGCCACCAATGGCCCTGGTGTCTCCTTCAATGGCACCATCCCTTCAGCCACAAGCTTCCCACAAGTGATTGTCACTGCAGCTGCTTTCAATAGGACTCTCTGGTCCTTAATTGGGTCTGCTATAGCTGTTGAGGCTAGATCAATGTACAATTTGGGGCAAGCTGGGCTGACATTTTGGGCACCCAATATCAATATCTTCAGGGACCCAAGATGGGGCAGAGGTCAAGAGACCCCTGGGGAGGACCCCATGGTTGCTTCTGCTTATGCAATTGAGTTTGTGAACGGTTTCCAAGGTGGGAATTGGGGAATTAGACATGATGGGTTTGGAGAGAGGAGAGTTTTGGAAGGTCATGATGGTGGGAGTGATGATGGTCTAATGCTCTCTGCTTGTTGCAAGCATTTCACTGCTTATGATTTGGAGTTGTGGGGGAATTTCAGTAGATATAGCTTCAATGCTGTGGTAAGACTTTCTTTAACTTTCGGATTGTCATGGAATTTTAGCCAATTTCAATTTCAGTCGGGTTTTACTATGTTTTAGCTTGTGCAAAATCAGTTTTGTCTATATCTGCAAAATTATTCTGGAGGTATCTCTTTCCATTACTGGTGGAAAAATTTAAAGAGATTTTGAAGTGGAGATCAAACAAAAAGAAGATATCCAATTCTCATACCATGGAAACCAGCAGCAACATTGAAGCAAACATTTTGGATAAAAATTTGCAATAAAAGGACCTTCTGGAATTTGGAGTCTAATTAATTTTTGTGTACTAGGTTTCAGAACAAGATTTGGAGGATACGTATCAGCCACCTTTTCGTAGTTGTATACAACAAGGTAAAGCTAGCTGCTTAATGTGTTCTTACAATGCAGTAAATGGGGTTCCTGCTTGTGCACAGAAGGATCTCTTGGACAAAGCTCGGAATGAGTGGGGCTTCAAAGGGTAAGAAGTTTCTTCTTGCTCTATATTTGAATAGAAGTTGGAAATAATAGATATTTCAGACAGTATATATATTAACACATCATCCCTTGTGGGTTAACGACAGATATATCACCTCAGACTGCGATGCTGTGGCCACAGTCTATGAGTATCAGCATTACACAAAAAGCTCTGAAGATGCAGTTGCTGATGTTCTTAAAGCAGGTCTTATGATTGTTTCTTCCATTATACTTGTCTGTTGTTTTCTTTTTGCAATGACCATTGACAACAAATATGTGGATTATTTTTCTTAAAAAGTTATAATTGAATTAGTTATTTGTAGGGATGGATATTAATTGTGGTACATTCTTGCTTCGACATACTCTATCGACGATCAAAAAAGGGAAGGTGCAAGAGGAAGACATAGACAAGGCTCTTCTCAATCTTTTCTCAGTTCAACTCCGCCTTGGGCTGTTTGATGGGGATCCCAGAAATGGGCAATTTGGTAGTTTGGGACCTAACGACGTCTGTACATCAGAGCACAAGACTTTGGCACTTGAGGCGACAAGGCAGGGAATTGTGCTTCTTAAAAATGATAAGAAGTTTTTGCCTTTAGAAAAGGGTGTTGATTTTTCCTTGGCTGTTATTGGTCCATTGGCAAACAATGCAAGTTTGCTGGGTGGGGGTTACACAGGTATGATTTGCTACATGAATTACTAGTGTGCAGTATCACATAAAGCTTCTCGGATTATTAATAGATCTTCAGTTATTGAAGATTCCTCAGGCTTTGATACCTGGTAGAGTCATCATAGGTAGAAATAATATGTACTTGTGGACTATTGTTGGCAATTTGATCATGAAAATTGGGTATCTATGAGCCAACAACATTCTTTACTCAATCTTGAATGTCATCCACTTTGAAAAGAATAACATTTCTACTCTGGCTTCCAAATCTTTTTTCCTTTTTTCAAGTTTTCCTGACATTTCACATTAAACTAAAGGGTTTGCTTTGGTTGTATAGGGATTCCCTGCAGCTCAAAGGGTCTCTTTGAGGGTCTTCAAGAGTACACAAAAAGAGCATTGTATGCAGCTGGTTGCCTTGATGTACCATGTAAGTCTCGTGCTGGGTTCCGAGAAGCAATTCATACTGTCAAGATGGCTGATTTTGTTGTTATAGTTGTTGGTCTTGATTTGACGCAAGAAAGAGAAGATCATGACCGAGTTAGTCTTCTCTTACCCGGTAAACAAATGGCCCTTGTATCTTCTGTGGCAGCTGCAAGTAAAGAACCAGTGATTCTAGTTCTTACTGGTGGTGGACCACTTGATGTAACATTTGCCAAAGAAGACCCGCGAATCGCAAGCATTCTTTGGATTGGGTACCCTGGGGAATCTGGCGGGAGAGCACTAGCAGAAGTCCTCTTTGGAGATTTCAATCCGGGTAGGTTATTGGAAAACATGAGTTTCCTATTATGGAGTTTATGTTTTGCATGAAATGAAATCACCTCTATTTATTGTACTACTCTTGGATGGAGTCACTTCCTGAAATATAATCATAAAGATGAAATTTAAACATGACATGGAAAGAGGGACTCATCACAAATGCTGTGAGTTCTGTTTTGTGCAAGTGCTCATCAGATTATTTTATTTCTGCTAGGCATCCAAACACATACACTTCAATTTTCAAAGGCAAAATTTAACATGATTGCTTGATATGATTATAAATAGGTGGAAGGCTACCTATGACTTGGTATCCTGAGTCATTCACCAATATACCGATGAATGATATGAACATGAGGGCCGATCCTTCTCAAGGTTATCCGGGAAGAACCTACCGATTTTACACAGGGAGCAGGCTGTATGGATTTGGAGATGGCTTAAGCTACAGTAAGTTCACTTACAACATCGTATCAGCGCCAAAAAAGTTAAGGTTATCAAGACCTCTTAAGGTTGATTCCAGCAGAAACATACTACACCAAGCAGGAGATACACTTGATTATTTGCACATTGATGAGGTGACATCTTGTGATTCCTTGAGATTTTTTGTTGAAATCACTGTGACGAATATAGGAGACATGGATGGAGGCCATACTGTGATGTTGTTCTCCAGAATGACAAAAGTTGTCAAGGGTGCTCCAAAACAACAGCTGATTGGATTTAACCGTGTGCATACTGGTTCGTACAAATCTACTGCAACAAGCATTCTAGTTGATCCTTGCACACATTTTAGCTTTGCAAATGATTATGGGGAATGGATATTGCCACTGGGTGATCATAGGTTAATGGTAGGAGATATAGAACACACTGTCTCAATTGAAATTAATTGATGCTATTTATGTCAAACAGGTGACACGATTGTTGAAGCACATGTATCATTCATTTTGTTTTACAGAAATTAAAGTTTTCGGAACGTATTGATCTCTGATACTGCTAAATATCCATAAAATACAGTCAGTAGCTAAATGTATATTTTGAATTTAGAAAAAAACTTTATGCTAACGTGAATTTTCTAGATAAGATTCAGATATGAAATTGAACTTTTCTCCATGGCTGTGTGACAGATGCTTTGTCACTGGGCTATAAGCATGTCATTTTTTGTATATTATTATTTAATAATTCAAAAGCCATTAATAAGAATTGAGACGGAAATTCTTAAATGAAAATGAAGACCCCTCAACTAATGGAGTTGGTAGAATGATGCAATTTGGAGGATATAAGGTCATAAAATAAAAGGTTGCCCACAAGAAGCCTGTGGATTAGTCAGTTAGTTTAGTAAGTGTTGCTTTGGGATGAAGGCTGCAGCAATGACCCCAGTTAATAAATTAATAATCATTTCGAAAAATATGTCTTTGCTCACCTATTAGAAAAGAAATGCTTACACATTACTCAACTTGGCTATTCAATTTCAAAGTGTGAATTGCCAGAGCATAAACTTAACCTAGTAACCCACGAACTTAACAAAGTGATTTTTCCAAAATCAGATAAATTTTTGTAAGTGATGATGATAACACTACGTGACATGCCGATAATATAATATAACATGCGATTAACGACATGCAGGTCCTTTATGTTTTTTTCTTACATTATTGGTCCTTTATGTTACACCTCACACATCAATTTGGTCCACACCTTGAGATTCTATTAAAATTTATGTTAAATTTCTGACTTGGTATGTATGTGATGTCCACATATCCAATGAAATAATACCACATGGATCTAAATAAAGAATATATATTTAAAATAGTTTAAGATTTAAAATCTAAAAACATTTGAAAACTAAAAAAAAGAGAAAAAAAACTACTACTCCCCTTCTTCCCCTTCTCTCTCTCTCTCTCTCTCTCTCTCTCTCTCTCTCTCTCTCTCTCTCTCTCTCTCTCTCTCTCTCCCCACCCACCACAGACCTCCCCATCCACCCACCCCCCCTCCCTGATTCAACCCCACTGCCCCAAATCAACCCCACAAAATCGCCCACCCCCCCTTTCTTAGCACTGCCGCTGCCACTAGAAAGATTGCTTGTTTAAATTGAATGGTTTCAAACTCCACAAATTGTAGAAAAATATATTTGGCTTGAATGAATATTACATTAATAACATAGAAATATATACACGAGTTTTCCTTGTACAATAAGGAATCCTACAATCTAGGAATTCCATCTAAGGGAAGGATTGGATATATGAATCAATTACAAATTTCTTTCCTATCTAAAATACATTTACTTTCTAATACTCCCCCTTAAGTTGGAGAGTGAATGTCAAGAATGCCCAACTTGCGTAACATAACTGAAAACTTCTCCTTGCCCAAAGGTTTCGTAAATGTATCAGCTAGTTGTTGTAAAGAATTCACATGCCATGTAGAAACAGTACCATCAAGTATTTTGTCACGAATAAAATGACAATCCATCTCAATATGTCGTGTTCTCTCATGAAAGACTAGATTTGCTGCTATATGTAATGCCGCCCGATTATCACAATACATACGAGATGCTCCCGAAGATGGCAAGTGCAAATCTTGCAACAGAAAACTTAACCAAGTAATCTCACAACAGGTGCTAGTCATGGCCCTATATTTGGCTTCTGCAGAGGACAATGAAACTGTCCTTTGTCTCTTTGTTTGCCAGGAAATCAATGAATTACCCAAGAATACACAATATCCAATAGTTGAACAGCGGGTTATGGCACAACCCTCCCAATCCGAATCACAATAAGCAATTAAATCTAGCTTGTATTCAGACTGAAAAAGCAAACCTTGACCCGGAGTAGACTTGAGATATCGAACAACCCAAAGAGCGGCATCCATGTGAGGTAATCGTGGCTGGTGCATGATACGGCTTAGGACATGTACCGAATAGGTGATATCTGGTCGGGTAATAGTTAGATAAAGCAGTCGTCCCACCAATCGTCTGTATTTTTCAGGATCTTTGAGTAGTTCACCTTTGTCAAAAAGGTTGGCTTCCTCCATTGGAAAGTCAATTGGTCGGGCACTTAAGAACCCATAATCTTTGAGTATCTCAAGTGCTTATTTTCTTTGTGAAACATAAATGCCTTTCTTGGATCGGGAGACTTCAATACCCAAAAAATATTTCAAATCGCCTAAGTTTTTGATATGGAAACAGGTGTGTAGAAAACTTTTGAGAATATTAATGGCATCAATATCATTTCCTGTAATTAGAATATCATCAACATAAATTAATAATGCTATAAAAGACTTGCCATCTTTGCGGGTGAAGAGAGAATAATCAGCTTTTGATTGGATAAAACCAGCAGCAAGGATGGCTTCAGTAAACTTGGCAAACCACTGTCGAGAAGCCTGTTTGAGTCCATAAAGAGATTTGTGGAGGCAACACACGAGATTCTCCCTCTGTTGCCGAAGATCGGGAGGAGGAGACATATAGATTTCCTCATGTAAATCACCATGAAGAAATGCATTATGAACATCAAGTTGATGGATAATGCAGTGCTGACTGGCGGCGACAGCCAAAAGGCAACGAATTGTGATCATCTTGGCAGTGGAAGAAAAAGTTTCATGATAATCCAGGCCCTCTATTTGAGTAAAACCTTTGGCAACAAGACGGGCTTTGTACAGCTCGACAGAACCATCAGCACAGCGTTTGATCTTGTACACCCGCTTGCAGTCAGTGGGAAATTTACCAGGAGGCAAATGAGTAAGGGTCCAAGTGTGATTGTCAGCAAGAGCAACAAGTTCGGAGTCCATAGCCTCATGCCAGCGAGGATCGCTGTTGGTCTTTGCAAAAGAGGAAGGTTCTACACTTCAACTGATGGAGTGAACAAAACAAAGATGTTTGTGCGAGTACCGATGGTAAGAAATAAAATTACAGAGGGGAAAACGAGTACCTGGTAGTGGACCTGTTGGCGAAGACGAGGAATGATGTGGGGGCAGAATCACTTGTGAGCAAACGAAGTCCTTGAGGTGTGTGAGGGGTTGCTTGGGACGAGAGGAGATACTGGTGGGCTGAGCTTTGTCAGGTGCGGGCTGGGTAAGGGGTACATCAGCAGGAAGTGGTGCTTGGATGCTGGCGGAAAGAGTTGGCTCCGTTGAAAGAGGGAGATCAAGAATGGGTTGATTGAGGAGGTCTAAGCCCGGGGCAGGGCTGATGGCGGATGGAGAAGAAGGAGAAGGGCCGTAGTTCAAAGGGAATGGGTCCGGGCCAGTGAAGGGCAATAAGGGGAGGGAGGGTCCGGTGGTATGTGGTCGTGTGGGTGTGTCGGGGCTGGAAAAAGGGAATTTGTCTTCCAGGAAGAGAATGTCGCGGTTAGTGAAAATTTTATGGGTTTCAAAGTCATGGAGTTTGTAAGCTTTCTGGCCAATGGTATAGCCAATAATGGGCTCAAGGAGCGAATTTGGAGCTTGGATGAACATAGGTGGCATAGGCAAGGCAATCGAAAACTTTTATATGGTGGTAAGAGGGTGCTTTGTGGTAGAGAATGTCAAAAGGGGTTTTGTTGTTAAGGAGAGATGTAGGGAAGCGATTGATGAGGTAAGCGGCAGTAAGAACACATTCCCCCTAAAATTTTATGGGCAAATTAGATTGAAAACGAAGGGCTTGTGCAGTTTCAAGGAGATGGCTGTGTTTGCGTTTGACAACTCCATTTTGTTGGGGTGTGTAAACATAAGAGTGTTGATAAATTATCCCATGGCCAGAAAAGAAATTGCGCATGGAGAAAAATTCTCCTCCATTGTCAACACGGATTTGTTGAACTTTGAGATGAAATTGTGTGTCAACATAGGCAAAAAAGGTTTTGAGGAGGTCTTGTGTTTCATGTTTATGTTTCATAAGGAAAACCCAAGTAAAACGAGAAAAATCATCAATTACGGATAAAAAATAATAAGCCCCCAATAAGAGAGGGATGTTTATTATGACCCCAAATGTCACAACATAAAAGAGAAAAAGGTCTAGAAGTTGAAATAGAACTAAGTCCAAAAGGTTAGCAAGTTTGTTTCGCCAACAGACAAATATCACAAACATGACGTGAATCAAGGGAGCAATTTAAAGAGGTACTAGCTAAGAATTGCAAACGGGCTGGGGAAAGGTGTCCTAACCGGCGGTGCCAAAGGTCAGTGGAGGCGGTGATAAGGTGACAGGAAGATGGACAGTCATTGGAGGTGGTGGAGGCGAGCGCCACTAGGTAGTAAACATCTCCTCGTCGCTTACCCACACCAATCGTCGTCTTCGAAACCAAGTCCTGCAAAATAACCCAAGAAGGAAAAAAAATTACAGAACAACGTAACCCATATGTAATTTTACCAATGGATAAAAGATTAATGTTGAAACTAGGAACACATAAAACATCTTTCAATTGTATATGGGAATTTAATGAAACTACTCCTGTCAAAGTGATCGGAGCCTCGTCTCCACTAGGCAAGGAAACGAAAGGTGAATGAGTGGTGGGAGTGCTGTTCGTCAATAATTGAGAAGAACATATGATGTGATCTGTCGCGCTGCTGTCAATGTTCCATGGACAATGAGAGGAAACGATGGGTGACAAACCTTGAGAAAAAGAACTGGCATAAGCAACATGTGCTTGCAGGTTGGAAGGAGAGGAACTGGATGTCTCGGCCATCACGGACATGATTTGTTGATATTGGCTGTTGGATAAGTGGGGCATCACGGACTGAATATCTTGGAGAGTTGGGGCATGGGCGGTGACTTGGTGGGCAGCAGAGGAGGCATGGGAACGGTGGCCGTTGCCGTCGGTGCTGTTGGTGTTGTGCCGACTGCTGTTGTTGTTGTTATTGTGGTTGCGGCGTGGAATAGGCTTCTAGCCATAGCGGGGGTGACCGGGTGGGTACCCATGAAGTTGGTAACAGGTATCTCGGGTATGGTGATCATAGTTGCAATGGGTGCAGTGGAGTGGAGGTGGATCTCTTCCTGGACGGGAGCGAGAATCATGACGAACGGCCATTCTGCAGTCTACTTATCTGGAGTACGTGTGGAGCCAATTCTTGTTGTTTCTCTTCCTGTGAGATGAAGGAATATGCTTGTCAAGCCTACGAGAGAGGTTTCATCAACAAAATCTGGCCACGGATGGCACTATAGGATTCAGGTAGTCTCATGAGAAACTACATAAGTCTATTAGTTTCGTTCTGTGCGCCGCATGTGCAAGATGTGGCCTCACTGAAGGATGCCAACTCATCCCAAAACCCCTTTAATTTGGTGTAATATGTAGCAATAGAAAGCTGTCATTGGGTGAGAGAAACAATCTCACGGTTGATTTGAAAGAGACGAGGGACATTGTTTTGAGAAAAACGCTCGCGAAGGTCATCCCAAATTTCGTGAGCGGTGGATAAGTAAATGACGCTGTCAGCAACATCTGGTTCTAGAGAAGTCAAAAGCCACGACACCACCATGTCGTTGCATCACTGCCATGCCGCAGAATCAAGAGGGTGCTTATCTGCCTTTGGTTTCTTGATGGATCCATCTATGAACCCAATTTTATTTTTAGCACTAAGAAGGTCCTCATCGAGCAAGACCAGGTGTTGTAGTTGTCGCCATTGAGTTTCTTTGAAACAAGAACCAACCCGGGGTGGTTTGAGTGGTTGAGAAAAAGAGGGTCAGCAGCTTCATTGCCACCCTTTGCGGAGGAGCTGCCGTCACCCATGTGTGAGAGACGAGAGAAGGAAAAATGCTAGGTTTTTTGAAACCTACTCTGATACCATGTAGAAAAATATATTTGGCTTGAATGAATATTTCATTAATAACATAGAAATATATACACGAGTTTTCCTTATACAATAAGGAATCCTACAATCTAGGAATTCCATCTAAGGGAAGGATTGGATGTATGAATCAATTACACATTTCTTTCCTATCTAAAATACATTTACCTTCTAACACAAATCGACTGCTTCATCTTTTTCTTTTTGGTTTTTAAATTTTATGGTAAGGAAAAGGAGTAGAAGGAGCCATCGCTGTTGTTGGGGGTATGGGGAGAGTGCGGTGGCGGTGTGGGGTGCGAGGGTTTGTGGTGAGGTGGGTAACTTTATGTGTGGGTATGGGGGATTTGAGAGAGAGAGAGAGAGAGAGAGAGAGAGAGAGAGAGAGAGAGAAGCAGCAAAGGTGGTGGTTGAGCGTTGTGGAATGGGTCTCATTGACATCGAAGGTGGTGGGTTGTGGTGAATGGTGATGGAGATGTCTCTGGGTTAGCTTTTTTGGTGGAGCCGTGTACTAGGTTAGCTTGAGAGAGATGAGAGAGAATTTTTTAAAATTAATAGTTTTTATTTAATGTTAAAAGCTTTATTAATATTTTAAGCTATTTTTTAGTTTCTAAAACATTTAAATATATTTTTCAAAAAAAAAAACCTTTAAATATATATTGTTTGATTCACATGGCATGCCAAGTCAGTAATTTAACAGAATGGAATGGGTCTCATTGACATCGAAGGTGGTGGGTTGTGGTGAATGGTGATGGAGATGTCTCTGGGTTAGCTTTTTTGGTGGAGCCGTGTACTAGGTTAGCTTGAGAGAGAGGAGAGAGAATTTTTAAAAATTAATAGTTTTTATTTAATGTTAAAAGCTTTATTAATATTTTAAGCTATTTTTTAGTTTCTAAAACATTTAAATATATTTTTCAAAAAAAAAAACCTTTAAATATATATTGTTTAATTCACATGGCATGCCAAGTCAGTAATTTAACAGAAATTTTAATAAAATGTTACGATATAACTAAATTGATGTGTGAAGTATAACATAAAAGACCAATAATGTCAACAACAACAAAAAAGCATAAAAAACTAAAAATAATAATTTCACAATGATAAAAACACTATTAATAAATACACACGTACTATAACATAAATACATCATATGGATGGAGAGATAGAACCTATTCCTCTTAAAAGCAAATCTCTTTTAAATTTCAATACGCGTGGCCGAAAGCAGAATAGCAAACCGCGTAGGCACTTTGACAACCATAAACAAGTAAACTACTGAGAGCGTGACATGTCAAAATAACCTTAACAAAAAAGCAGGATTTTTCTAGGGGAATAAACGGTATTCATTCCAATTGGGTCATTTCACATCATATATTCCTTTAAATTCAGATTAAAATATTTCTTTCACATTCTTTCCCTCATCAAATCAAATAAAGCCTGCCCTATAATATAGCATATCGGAATATGTGGTATAAAGGCCATGGGGTATTTTCACATATGGACTACTTCTGGAGGAATTGTTAAAGTTGATATCTTGATGTACATTATTCTCTCATTTTCTAACATGTTTTTTTATATAAAAGATTTAGTTGTTGTTTTGCGTTGTATTACAATTTTGATTTCATAAAGGTACAAAAGAAATGAATCTTTTTTGTTTTTTATACAAGCGATAGTGAGTAACGATATATATATATACAGTCCCGATCTCTTGGACCACAGGAGTCCAAGAGATTGTGGTCACTCACCGTTGGATATTAATCCAATGGTTCAAAATGATATATATAAATGCAATATGACATAAATGATTATTATCCGATTCAAGTCATAAATGAGTGAACCGTTGAATTTACATCCAACAGTGAGTGACCATAAATCTCTTGGACTACAGGGGTCCAAGAGATCAGGACTATATATATATATATATATATATATATATATTGTTAAAACAAAGTTTAGGAGGAGATTGGCTATTCTTACCACCAGCGTCAGGGCAGACCCATAATCTCCAGTCGAAAGGACTTATGCGTGGTAGTCAACTACCAATTACCATCCGTATGGATTTATCTAGGTAATTACAAATCGCACACCAATAAGAACTGCTGGCAGCGGGACTCGAAAACTTGTAAAGTTACACAATATATAAATACCTTACCAACTGAACTAACTCTCGTTAACAAACATATTTGGATATGTTTTTTCATACTCTAAAACTTCATCTATGATGAAGTGATTAAGAGTAGTATCCTGTATTTATCATCTTGAGGTTTCAAAATGGTAATTAATAGATGGTAAATTGGTTTCTAGGCATGCCTTGCGAATTGAATGGTGAAATGAAAGGTTGGAGCGAAAATCTTATCCAATGATAATTTTATCAAGGTTGATTTCCACAATTGCCGCCCCCAGGTCCACTTTAGTTGGAGCAGGATCACTTTCATTATTTTTCTTCCTCCAAATATATTTTCTCTCTAAAAAGAATTTGCAAGAAAAATGGATATCTTTTGATTTGGGCACTCCACTGTGTTCTTGATGGCCATATATAATTGATGAGAATTGACACGTCAACAGTTGAATATCTAGGTGTCTTCTGACAGGACTTCACGAGTCCACGTGAGACATGTTCTTGTTGTTATCCACACCATACGTTAACAAAGAAGAAAATACCAAGCTTGAGAGGAATTGACTTCCGTTGCACTGTAACAAAGAAGAAAAAGAAGACGTGGAGTGGACTAGTGGTTTGCCTTCCTCTT
Organism: Prunus dulcis; assembly: GCF_902201215.1. NCBI lineage: Eukaryota > Viridiplantae > Streptophyta > Magnoliopsida > Rosales > Rosaceae > Prunus > Prunus dulcis. The sequence goes on along the minus strand of NC_047655.1, from coordinate 20,403,776 downwards.
TATCACCCACCTGGCCTGGGTTTGAATTCAAAACTCCCCCCTCTTTAGAATAGAATATCGTTGTAACTCTAAATTAAAATATATATATAATAATTTCAAAGTATAAATTAGTTTTAAAATATAATTAAGTATAAACAGTAATGATAAAGGACTTGTAATTTAAATGGTTACAAATATTTACATATGCAACTGAGGTTCTAAATTCTAGATCCTATGTAACAGAGCAACTAAGCCCATGCACCCCCAATATATTTGTGGCTCTTTGTAAAGTGTTGGAACATGTAATGAATCACAACTAAGGGTTCCTTTGATAACCATTTCAATTTTAGTTTTTTTATTTCAATTTTTTGTGCTATAGTATAAAGAAAAAATAGGAAAATGTGAGAATGAGAGTCAGTGGCGGACCTATGCAGGCGCAAGGAGGTGCACCTGCACCTCCAGTCGCCGGAAAACTCCATTAGAGCTGCTGGAGTTGCACCTCTGCTTCAGACTAGAGATGCACACAACCTGCTCGACGAAATGCGCAAACCAACTGTGCTGCGTTGCTGCTGCTGTGCACTATATATGCGCAGCGCGTGCGCTTGTTTTCTTTTAAAACAAAGCCTAGCCAAAACTACGTCGTTTTGGACCAAGGTTTTTTGAAACCAAGAAAAACAAAGGAAAAGAAAGGGAAACTACTGGGCCATTTCGTGGGCTTTTCAAAGGGCTTCTATAATTCCTTACTTAATTGGGTTTTAATTGGGAGTTCTTTTTATTCGATTGGGTTTTAGGAATTCCTTATTTAAGTGGGATTGTGAATTCTCTTTATAAAGGACCAATTTAACATTACCCAATTTCATCAAAGTGTGTGTGCATCACAAGTATTGTAGGTTAATTGTAATGTTATTTTTTTAATTAATTATGAATAACATTAGTATTGTTTAAATTATAAGGATGTTTAGTTGTCTTTTATTTTATTTTATTTTGAGCTCTTAACTTTTAAAAATTGCACATCCGCTGAAAAATTCTTGGCTCCGCCGCTGATGAGAGTGAAGATGAGATTGAGAGGGAAGATGAGAATGGAGGAAGGGAGGGAGGAGTAATAAAAGTGAAAACCAAAACTAAAAACTGAAATATATTTGAAATGGTTTTCATTAAGTTTTTGTTTTCACTTTTGTTAGTCCTTCTTCCTATCCTCCCCTCATCATCATCACTTCCATTCTCGCTCTCATTTTCCTCTCTCTAGGCTCTCTAACACAAAAAATAATAACTAAAAACTAAAATTAAAATAGTTATCAAATGGGTCCTAAATTATTCACATCCCTAATCCCTCTTAAAATTAGTTTCTAGTTTTATTTTCTTCGACAAGAAAAAATAAAAAAGCTTTATACCTCAGTTAAATTAATGTTACTAGTTTCTTTGTACACACTCACCGAACATGACATGAGAGCTTACACCAATGAATTTTTTTTCAAATATAGATATTAAGAACTTTTCATCAATTCTGGTGACTTATTTGATACGAATTCGATCAAAATTACTCATTTTATACAATTCTGATAAAAAAAATTAGACAAAGTTTCCCGTATATAGCTAAAGGAAAATACTTTCATATCAACTTCTATATTTCTGTCAATGATAATATAACATGTATGTATAAATTTTTCTTTTACATTTTTAATGAATGAGTTTTATATATATGTCAAACCGTGATTTGTAAAAAAGAATACCTCTAATATTGATAACTAAAACAAACAAAAGAGAGAGAAAAGCAGGGTGCCCGAATCAAATCCTGTGGGTTGTAAAGAAAAGAAAGGAGAGGTGAGGCAGGAATGTTAAGTGGGTGGAAAAGAAAGTAAAGTGCATCAAAAGTGATGCATGCAATTTTATGAATATATGTGTTCATATTTAATTGGTTTGAAACCAGAACCTTCTAAATATCAGTATAAAAACCAGAACCTTCCCCATCTGCTCTTCCTCATAACCCTCTCAGAGTTCTCCATCCCCTCAAATCCGTCCTTCGTTTCAGTCCAAAAACTTGTCCGCGTTTCATTAGCAGAGATGAACGAACCAAAGTATGGTTATCCCTACGCTGCTCAAGGTCAAGGAGGTATTATTTATCTCTAATTAAAATTAATTAACTTATAGCTATGTGTGGTATTTTTCTCTGGGTTTTTCTTGTTCTTAATTTGTGGCCGATCATCATCAGTTAAGTATTTTAGTTTGAGAACATGGATTAATTATCTGATTAATAAATTATTTTAGTTTGAAGATATTAAGCTTCTGTATATAATATATGTTACTGTGTGCTCATAGGATTCTTGGTTGAGAACTCAAAGTTGTCTCACCAATAAACCAAGTCCCTTTTCATTATTACGTTTCCCTGTTTTGGATTTTTAGAAGAAGTACCTATTACTTAACCTTTTTTTTAAAATAAAAAAATAAAAAAATATTTTTCTTTTATTTTGTAATTTAATTTTAAATTATTTGTTGGCCAATCTTGTAGGTTATTACCAAGGCCCTCCAGTAATGGCACCTCCACAGTATGCTGCTCCACCACCCAGGAGAGAACCAGGATTCCTTGAGGGATGGTAAACTTCCTCATCCATCTCTATGCATCTGCCATCTCTGTCATTTTTACAGTTAGAAAATTAATTTTCAAAGTTTGGATTTGTTGACAGTCTTGCTGCTCTGTGTTGCTGCTGCCTTATTGACGAGTGTTGCTGCGATCCCTCCGTCCTCTTTTTCTTTTAGAATATATAATGTATCCTTCAATAATTCCGCTCCTATTGTAATGTTTGAAGGTGATCTTGTTGGATCATTTTAATTTATTTAGGTTTTAGGGTTGATTTATGTACAAGACTTCTAGTTGTTTCTATTCTGCGCTGTATGTGACATAATCTCTCACTCACGCTTATCCAAAATAGTTATCTTCTTCAGAGTCAAAATTCCAATTCAGCCAAAAGGAAATATAAATTTAATTGGGTAAATTACTCAAATGGTCCTTAAACTTATATCTGATTTATATTTTGATCCCTCAATTAAATTATTCATTCAAATGGTCTATCAATTTTATATTATTCATTATAGTGGTTCTTTTGTCTAATTTTTTTGTTAAATTTAAACTAATTTTAGGGTAAATAATGACTAATTTGCCTTTATATTTAACGAAATATTGACAGAATGTAACAGTATGACCAATTGAGTGAATAATATAGAGTTGATGAACTATTTGAATGAATAATTTAATTGAGAAACTAAAATGTAAGTCGAGTATAAATTTGAGGACCATTTGAGTAATTTATTCAAATTTAATTTTATATTCAGTATATTTATACATGCATGTGGCATATTTCGTCCCTTACACGGCACCTTATACCGGCAAACCTTGCAAGTCCTGCAAGATTTCTCAACTTTCTGGAGTTAATACCCAGCAATTGATATTCCTTCATTGGTGCATAACTGGAGAAGGTAGATGGAAAAATTCAAAACCAAACTTTGGGCTAGAATTTGGAAATTGGAATGATGCAGGTGATGACGACGGTTGAGTCCCCACATTTTGAATTTTGAATCAAAAGCTGAGGAGGAGATGGGGTTGGTCCCGTTGTCCTCCAAGATCTTCAAAACTGTGGGGCATGAAAAGAAGAAAGGGTTGCTTTTGGAAAGAAATCAGAGTCAACACAAATTGATCCTTTTTTTTTAACGTCAATTTAAAACTCTTTCAAACATCTGAGGTGCTACTCCCTCCTTCCATTTAAAAAAACTATTTTTAAACAATAATTTATTTATAATAGCTTCTTCGTCAGTGAGGTATAACTTACGTAGGAATGGCAGAAATTCCCGCCAGGTCTTCAACTCTAATGAGGTAGATTTCAGGATAAAATGGGAATCGGGTATGTGGATTTTCGAATTTTAAAATTCCCTGTTAGGTATGGGTCGGGGATGGTATTGGCATCCCAGTCTCCGAATCTGGTCTGATAAATAAATATATAATTATAATATAATATGCTGTTATCCTAGCCCAATTCCTCATTCCTCCTAGCGCCGCAACCTCTTTGTTGGTCCTATTCATGTGACTATTAGAGAGTTGAAGGCCCTGAGCTCAATGGAAGCATACCTACTGAAAATGGTGGGGCCTTTTCATTTAAGGAGTTGGGATTCACACACGAATCCAAATTCCATTAAAACATTTTGGATACTTGTTATTGAGAACTAATTTGCACAGAAAACTTGGATTCATGTTTTGTTTTCTGGATATTTATCTTTGATGTGTGGATGATCCACACAATCCTATGTCCTTAAGTTACGGTTCCATATATACAAAGTTTCAGGACTTGGTAGAGCAAATATAACTCGACCATATTGTAGATTGCGGGTCAACGAGAATGGGGAGAAGATGGACCTATAGTATAGGAGGAGGCAACAACATGTTGATTCGGGGATTCGAGGCAAGTTTGGGGGATAGTTCCCTGATGGGGGTGAGAAAGGGGACTCTCCGAAAATTCTTATAGGGGACGACGCTGGGGATTGGAAGAGGAAAGGGGATGGTATTGCCATACCTGGCTCCTGTCTGGTTCGTTGCTATCTCTAAGCTCAGTTGGTTGAGCTCTTCCACTTCCATTTATGTGGGTAGAAATTCAAAAACTCTAGACACCTAATAAATATTTGTGCAAACACCATCTCCCAATCGCTTGTATTAAAATATAAAAATAAAAACTTGTTCAGAATAGATTTTTGTATGTAAGACCATCTCTAACCCAAGGGTAGAAACTCAAAATTTGAGTTTTGAGCCCAAAATTAATCTCCAACCCATGTATTTTAGGGGGTGAAAATTTAAAATTGGTGGAATTTAGGGCGGAATTTCAGAAGTTTTGCCTGAACGAATAATTTGTGTGGAGCCCAAATCCTTGTTTTGCAGCACACATAAAGAGGAAAAAGAGGCGGGCTTGGCGTGGCAACAAAGCTGTCCCCCTTGCATTCTTATTGTGCGACAAGTGGCAGCTTATGGACAAAGAGCCATTGCAATCAAATGGCCCAATTTGAAAGCTGAATTTTTATTATTATTATTATTTTTTTATAAGGCAAACTTGTTTTTTTTATTTATTTAAAAAAAGTCAAATTCTATTATGTTTTGAAATTTTAATTTTTTAAGGTTAAAATGTTCAGAAAATTAGATCACGAATGTTGAAATAAAAATAATTTTAAAAAAAACTAACAAAAAAAGAGAGTAGGGGTTATTCATTCTTAAACAATTTAATAAAGTTGCAGACTCAAATTATAAGTCTGCAAGGTTGGAGGAAAATAAAATTTGAACCATAAAATATATGAATAGTTGTATTTTAGAAGATAGAAATTTGAGTTTAGTCCCGACATGATTGGATATGTTCTAAAAATTTGAGTTTGTTTTCTTTATTTTTGGTTGGGTCGGAAAGGATTGAGTCTTTATAACAGCCTTTTGCTTGTCAAACCCTTATTGGACTCATTTCTTCGGTACACAACAGAGCCAGAGGCCCAATAAAACAACTAAACAAGTAACCCAGGCTTACTTGTTAGGTTTGTCATTAGTTGGGGAAGGGATTTGTTATCTCTTGAGGGCACGTCCTTTGTAATGTAAGCCTCTGTATCGCATAATTTTGGGGCATGTCCCTTGCCAAAGTATACATCCCCATATTCACATCTCACCATTAGAGAGAACTCAATTTACACTTTTCGGAGATATAAACAAAATGTAAAAATGATTTTACACCCTTAATTTTACATCTCCTCACTGAGATGCCCTCACTATAACATAGTGGAAGTATATACTTACTCATATTGGGTTAATTTTGTTTAAAGCCTCCATTTATGTGTACTTAGTCGTACCATATATAATCAATATTTATTTATCAATAAAGAAATAATCCTAATTTTCATAAAAAACATAGAACCTTGAAAGTCTTTCAAAAAATGGAGGAAATAACATGTTAATTGCTACGTATTTTAAAGGAGGCACATGTAAAGAGTTTGTAGTTCGAGTGATTAAGAGCGTTTACCTTTGCAACTAAGATTCCTATGTTCGATTCCTCTCTTCTTCTTTTTTTTTCTTTTTTTTTTTATCGTGTGTATTTTTTTGGAAAAAATAAATTTGAATTTTCCCCTTCAAACTAAATTTTTTCTTACCTGCAACCCATAACCTTATATTTCTATAAATAAAACATGATTTTTATAAGTAAAACCTTAGGATCCAACTCATTAAGTTACCTAATCAAGCTTAAAATATGATTTATTGTACTTTTCAAATTCCAAACGTACCCCTAATTACATTTTAGGCTTAAATAAAAAAATGGTCCTTGTGTTTTATCACATTGGCCAATTTAGTCATTATGTTTTCAATTTGGGCAATTCGGCCTTTATGTTTAGTATTATTAGCCAATATATTATACATTAAATTTTTTTAAAAAAATTTAAATATAAATTAAAAAAAACATAACTATTTGAATACAATTCAAAGTTAAACAAATAAGAGCAAGACTAAAAAAAACTAAAAAAATAAAAAAAAGAAAGACCCCAACTCGCCACCACCACCTTCAATCCCACCCACCAGCCACCATTCACCACCCTTCTCTCTTATCTCTTTCTCCCAACAACAACCCACCACCCCAACTCCGATCCACCTGGCGGATCCATTAAGGCGAAGGAGGTGCAGCTGCACCTCCCTTCGCCGAAAAACCATTGTAGGTGCTTGAAACTGCCCATTTGCTCAACTGGTGTACAGATTACCTTATTTGCATTTTCAACATTTAAGTAAATGTCTTTGTCCTTTTACTTTAATTTATTTTTACATTACTCCATTTACTTAAGTTTACAATGTAAATAAGGAAGTACCCGCCATTTGGATTCAAATAAAAATACTAGAAAATCAAATTCCTACCAAATCAAAATATGAAAAATCGGTTTTAGTGCAAAATACGATTTAGGCTAAAAATGATGGCTCATTAAGTCAATATATACTTCATACTAAAATCCCATAAAATCAAGTTTTCTTATTTGATTTGTAAGGAATAAAAGCCGCCAAAAATTATCTTGAGAAAATGATTATTCCGAAAAACCATTTTTCATACTCAATTTTGCACCTCCGCTAAAAAATTTCTGAGTCCGCCACTGACTATATATATATATATATATATATATATCTCTCTCTCTCTCTCTCTCTCTCAATCCTTACCTTCATGTTTTTGAATGTTTCAGTAGGTAGTGCCTTGTGGGGTTTTCCTTGTATTAGATTTTGGTTTTGTTTGTTCCTTTCCCGCTTGGTCTTGCCCCTCCGCTCATCATTCTCCTTCCCACCTCTCCATTTGCTAGGCAACACCCTCCCGTCCCCGACAACATGTATATATTTCAATATTTTTAGATTAATTTAAAAAAGTTGTATTGGTTTTTAAAAGACACAAAGATGTTTATTACGTGTATTTAACAACAAATTTAACAGAATTGACAACATTGACTAACAGTCCTAAACACTAGGACCGAATTGGCCAAATTGAAAACACATGGACTAAATTGACCAATGTGGTAAAACACATGGTATGTTATATGAGGTGAATTCAGTAAGAATGCTGCTATTTCCACCAAGCTGTCCTATTTTCTTATTTTTAAAATTTTAAAGACTAATTTACCCATTCATAAAATGATTTCTAAGGCCTCGTTTGGTTCACATAACGAATTTGAGGGGAAATAATTTCTCATGTCATTTCCCAAGGGATGAAAAATGGAAGATTCCTTTCCCATGTTTGGTAATGCTGGGAAAGTAACCTAGAGATATCACTTTATTTCCTTTTCCATGTTTGTTTTGAGTTGGAATGGAAAACAAAATTTGTATAAATTTTCAATTATAACCATATTAAATCAAATAAAAAAATAATACATTTAATGATATATTGTAATTCTAAATTGTTAATGGGGACAAAATGGTCTTGAAAAATGTTTATTTAGTATTGGCTCATTTTCCCAAGCTTTCCAATGAGGAGGGAAAACAAAACCTAAGTTGGGAGGATGGCTTCACTTTCCCCCCAACTTTCTCATGGGCCAGGCAATGATTTCTCATACCTGAACTTACTAAACATGGGAAAACAATTGATTTTCCATCTCCAAGTCTCCTTTCCCATGAACCAAACGGGGCCTAAGGACTATCTAATTTTTTGACAATATTCACTTTTAATAACTAAAAAAAAAAAACTAAAATTATTTCGTAAAAACAAAACCAAAAACCCAAGAGCCACCAAAGCTCGTCCACCCCAACCTGACTTGTCAGCCATCCCACCGGCCAGCGGCAACCCCCTCCCCTTGTGTTGTCGACAAATCCTCATTTCCTATCATCTCTCTCTATCTCTCTGTCTCTTTGTCTCTCTGTTTCTCTGTCTCTGTCTCTTTAGAGCATCTCTATGAGAGTCTCCAAATTTTGGCCAAATTCTAGCTAAAATAACTAGAAAGCTATTATAACAAACCACTTAAAAGGTGTTTCCTCCAACAATGTTCTCTATTTTGGCTAATATGAAATATTTTATTATTATTATTTTCTCTTTCTCTTTTTCCCTCTTTCTCTTACAAATCAAATTTAATTTTTTTTAAAAAAGTAAAACCCCAACCCCATCAACCTCCCAAATGTCTCTATATCTCTCTCCCTTTTTCTCTCTCCTCCTAGCCAAATTCTCTCTCCTATTGAAGATATGGAAAGATTACAAAATATATTGTACATTATTTGTTACCTTGTATAGGAATAGTCAACTTCTCTGTTAAGGCTTGTACAAATTAGTGCCTTTAACTTAGGATTTAAATTACCTTCCTTAGGTAGTCTTATTGGCCATATATATTGGTCTTCTTCTGTATTGCAAAGATATAACAAATATACGAGATATTATTTTTACATGGTATCAGAGCTTGTATTGATCCATTAAAAATTTTCATTCTTCCTACGTTTTTTTTTCAACCATGTCTGACACTGCCTCCACTGCTTCTTCCAAATCTAATGGGAAGAAATCAGTTAATAAGGACACGCCGCTGTCCACAGAATATGCGGCTTCTTCTCCCCTTTATTTACATCATTCTGATAACCCTGGTGTGATTCTTGTTACACAGCTGCTGCTTGGTGACAATTATCCTACATGGTCTCGTGCCATGAGGATGGCTCTTGACGCCAAAAACAAACTTGGGTTCATTGATGGCAGTATTGCCAAACCTGAGGATGCTTCAACCAAATTTCATCAATGGACCAGGTGTAATAGCATGGTTCTATCTTGGATTGTTAACGCTTTCTCTCCCGAGATATCCAATAGTGTTATCTATACCGCTACAGCACGCGAAGTTTGGGACGATCTCCGTGAACGTTTTTCTCAAAAGAATGCTCCTAGGATTTTTGAGATTCGTAGCGCCATTGCCAATCATACACAAGGTAACTCATCCATAGCCTCTTATTATACTATTTTGAAAGGTTATTGGGATGAGTTATCTTCATATATTTCGTTAACCTCTTGCACTTGTGGAGCCTCTCAAACTAGCATGAATCACATTCAAGAAGAGCATCTCATGCAATTTTTGGCTGGGTTGAACGAATCTTATTTTGGGGTTCGTAGTAATATGCTTCTTCAGGATCCTTTGCCCACTGTCAATCGTGCCTACTCCTTACTCTTACAAGATGAACGCCAACGTTCTCTTCAACCTGTAATCACAACATCTCTCGATCAATCTGCCATGGCGGCTAATCGACCGCAGTCTCATAAACCATTTTATCATTGCAAATTTTGTGATACCGACGGTCACTCAGAATCTCGTTGTCGCAAAAATCCTGCCAGCAAAAATTATATGTTTTGCACATTTTGTGATACAGCAGGGCATACACAGTCTCATTGCAAAAAGAAGAATGGTACTGCCAAGACCAATTCTTCTTCCTCACATACTACCTCTACTGGTTCTTTTGTCGCAGCAACCACTAGCACTCCAGCTGCACCAACTCTAACTCATGCACAATACAATCAATTGATTGCCATGTTGCCATCCGGTAAAAATAATTCTATGGCTAATGTTGCAGGTAACCCATTATGTTTTCATTCTTCATTCAATCTCAGTTCTTGGATAATTGATTCCGGCGCCACCGATCACATGGTTTCTAGTTCTAATATGTTAGACAACATGACCACTCTTCATACTGCTCCTATTAAATTACCTACTGGACAAACATCTAATATTACTCATATTGGCTCTTCCAAACCCTTACCCTCTTTACCTTTACATAATGTCTTATTGGTACCTGATTTTCATTTTAATCTTCTCTCCGTTAGCAAACTCACTAAGCTACTTAATTGTTTTATTACCTTTTATTCTGATCATTGTGTTTTGCAGGACCTGAGTTCGAAGAGGGAGATTGGTAAGGGATTGGAACGTGGTGGTCTTTATTATTTGGCTCCTGATGTACCCTCTATTGCTAATTCCGCTGTTGCTTCCCCGAGTTTCAATCTATGGCACTGGTGCTTAGGTCATCCATCTAAATTTATTCTTCCCCACCTACAAAATTTTCATTCTACAATTTCTATTCCTAATAATCATGTTTGCACCATTTGCCCTTTGGCTAAACATTGTAGACTTTCTTTTCCCTCAAGTACTATTTCAACGAATGCTTGCTTTGATTTGATTCATTGTGATGTGTGGGGGCCTTATTCTGTTCCTGCTCTTTCTGGTGCTAAATATTTTTTAACCATAGTAGATGATTATTCTCGTAGTACTTGGCTTTATTTAATGCAACATAAATCTGAAGTCACTACCTATCTACCTCGTTTTTTTGCTATGATTAAAACACAGTTTAATCTCACTATTCGCCAAGTTCGTACCGATAATGGAACTGAATTTTTTAATCACACCATTAAACATTTTTTTTCTTCACTTGGTGTCATTCATCAACATAGTTGTGTGGGAACACCGCAACAAAATGGCGTTGTCGAGCGCAAACATCGTCATCTTTTAAACATTGCTCGTTCTCTTCGTTTCCAATCGAATTTACCTTTATCTTTTTGGGGAGATTGTGTTCTTACTGCTACATATTTAATTAATCGTTTGCCCACAAAAATTTTACAAGGAAAAACACCTTATGATGTTCTTTTTGGCAAGTCACCATCTTATGCACATTTACGTATTTTTGGTTGCCTTTGTTATGGGCATAATCTTTCCCCTCACTCAAAGTTTGATAAACGAGCCACACCAGGCATTTTTCTTGGTTATCCACCTTCTCAAAAGGCTTACAAAATTTATGATCTTCACACTAAAAAGGTTTATACTTCACGTGATGTCACTTTCTATGAAACTGTATTTCCTTACAATTTATCCCACACAAATACCATGCCTAGTGTCTTACCTCTTCCTATACCAGAATTTGAGCCCTCTGATCATGCTACTGCTTCCGCACCTACACCACCCCTTAACCCCATTACAGAGACCACACCTCCTCCGTCTCCAATTACCACCCATTCCTCCCCAATATCACATACTTCTTCTCTCCCTCCTATTCCGTCCTCCTCTCCTCCATCTATACCAACACCGTCTGACTCTACTCCCCTTCCTCCTCGCCATCGAAAGCCACCAGGTTACCTTAGTGACTACCACTGCTACCAATCTCAAGTTGATCTTCCTTCCTCAACTCCGGTTCAACATGGCACCAGGTACCCTTTATCCCATTATTTATCTTATGACAAATTCTCTATTAAACATCAAAGTTTTCTTGCTTCTATTACTACCATTGTTGAGCCTAACACTTTTGATGAAGCCATTAAATATCCTGAATGGCGTAAAGCTATGCAAAGTGAACTTGCTGCCTTGGAAGCTAATCATACATGGACCCTCATGGCCTTGCCTGCTCATAAAAAAGCCATTGGCTGCAAGTGGGTCTATAAAATAAAACGGCATTCTAATGGCACTATTGAACGATGCAAAGCTCGCCTCGTTGCCAAGGGATATACGCAAATGGAAGGGATTGATTATCATGAAACTTTTTCTCCTGTTGCCAAGCTTACCACTGTTCGTGTTTTATTATCTTTGGCCGCTGCCAAGGGTTGGTGTCTTCAACAATTAGATGTCAACAATGCCTTTCTTCATGGTGATTTACATGAAGAGGTTTACATGCAGCTCCCTCCAGGTTCTCACGGCAAAGGGGGAAATATGGTGTGCCGTCTTAACAAATCACTTTATGGATTAAAGCAAGCTTCTCGGTGTTGGTTTGCAAAATTTTCCAAAGCATTACTTGATGCGGGATTTTCTCAATCTAAAGCAGATTACTCCCTTTTCTATCGTCACAAAGGTAAGTCCTCAATTTTCTTACTTGTATATGTCGATGATATTATTATTACAGGTACCGATACTGCTACTATATCAATTATCAAGAATTTGTTGCACCAACGTTTTCATTTAAAAGACCTTGGTGATTTAAAATACTTCCTTGGGATAGAAGTGTCTCGTTCTCCAAAAGGATTGTATTTGAGCCAACGGAAGTATGCACTTGACATTTTGAAAGACTCAGGTCTTATTGGTGCACGTCCTACTTTCTTCCCCATGGAACAAAATCTCAAGTTAAATAATGAAGATGGAGAACTATTACATAATCCAGAAACCTATAGAAGATTGGTGGGTCGCTTGATATATCTCACCATCACCAGGCCAGACATTGTTCATACAGTTCATATTTTGAGCCAATTCATGCAAAGCCCCCGTACAACTCATAAAGATGCTGCAGATCGATTATTACATTATTTGAAAGGGACTCCAGGCCAAGGGATTCTGTTATCATCTTCTAATAATTTTCAATTGAGAGCCTACTGTGATTCTAATTGGGCTAGCTGTCCAATGACAAGGAGGTCGACTACAGGTTACTTTGTACTTCTTGGAGAAAGTCCTATCTCATGGAAAACAAAGAAGCAAGATACTGTATCACGCTCATCAGCCGAAGCAGAATATAGAGCGATGGCTATGGCAACTTGTGAACTCCAATGGTTACGATATTTACTTTATGATCTTGGTCTGTCACACACCACACCAAGCTTACTTTATTGTGACAACCAAGCTGCTTTATACATAGCAGCTAATCCAGTATATCACGAGCGCACCAAGCATATTGAGATCGATTGTCATGTTGTTCGAGAGAAGATTCAAAATGGTTCTTTACGTACTGCCTATATTCCTTCAACGGAGCAACTCGCAGATGTCTTTACCAAGTCTTTAGGTAAAGATCAATTCCAACGACTCAAAAACAAGCTAGGTATTCTTGATCTCCATACTCCAGCTTGAGGGGGAATATTGAAGATATGGAAAGATTACAAAATATATTGTACATTATTTGTTACCTTAGGTAGTCTTATTGGAATTAGTACATTTTTACATTCTTGCTAGATGTAGAGAGCCAAAGTTGGTTCTCCGAAATAAAGACCTAAGTAAGGAGTCTGCTAGAGGAGGATTTTCCTTCTTTTTAGCCAAAGTAGCTAGGGATGAGAGGATATAGAGTCTGTTGGAGATTGGCTCTCTATTTTAGAGAACCAACTTTTGGCTCTCTGCATCTAGCAAGGAGGAGAGAGAATTTGGCTAGGAGGAGAGAGAAAAAGGGAGAGAGAGATAGAGACATTTGGGAGGTTGGTGGGGTTGGGTTTCTACTTTTTTATTTTTTATTTTTAATATATTGAATTTGCAAGAGAAAGATGGAGAAAGAGAAGGAGAAAATAATAATAAAATATTTCAAATTAGCTAAAATAGAGAACATTGCTGGAGGAAACACCTTTTAAGTGGTTTGCTTGCTATAATAGCTTTCTAGCTATCTTTCTAGCTATTTTAGTTAGAATTTGGCTAAAATTTGAATACTCTCCTGGAGATGCTCTAATAGATTTCTAGTAATAACATGTTGGCTTTTTAAAGGGCAAGGAGGAGTTTGGTGTTGGTGTTAGAGATGGCCAAGGATGATAGATCTAATATTAAAGACAACTAACTCATCAATAGGTGTATCGATCGAAAACTGTCGTTTTTATTTATTTCAACAACTAAATAATTCATCAGTTTGTTTTGTTTCTAGAGATGCCAATACAGTGGCACATTGTCTTTCATATTTCTCTATTTCATTGATTGACATGTTCTCATGGGATAGGGACCCTTCTGCATTCATCAAGAACTTGTTAGTTGAGGAGGATATGCTGTAATATGTTTCAGTTTTATTGAAATAAATACATCGTTTCCACTAAAATATAGAGAATTTGTATAAATTAATAATTAAAGGGTATTTTAAAAATAATGGTGGGTGAAAAGATAGGATTGTGTTTTTTCAAATTTACATGGTGGATGGGAAGATAAGGTGGATAGGAAAATATGATAGGAGGTGGAAATAGCAGCACTCTTAGTAATCTTTAAGAAATTGCCATTATTATTTGTCGATTTGATAGTATATTAATTTCAAATATAGGTTTTTAAATGGGCATAAATATAGAGATTTGTTAAGCAAATTGTTTCCTTTTTTTTGTTAGGGCAGTTTCCGTTGAGATTTTGATACCCCTTCTCGGCTTTGTGTCGTTTGGCTAAGTAGACTCTACTTTTATCTATTAAGAAAATTCCTTTGTTTTGGCGAAAAAGGTACACTTCTTCCTTTCTTGTTGTTGTCAAATTTAAAATAGGAAAAAGTCATTTGTTTAAATGATTTTTTTAAATTTGAGAATAATAGTGTCCATATTTGTTATTTATTTATTTTCTTTTTAAACGAATGATAATATACTTATTAAATTTTTATTGTACTTATAAACTTTTATCAATAATAATCTACCTATTATCTTTTATGAATTATAATTTACCTATTATTCTGACTATTCAAAATATTATGTACATGTCTTTAATTTATAACAAGTGTACATAATTTTTTCATGCTTTATGAAAAGAAGATATCAATGAACTTTCATGAAATGGTTTCACGGGATTCAGCCAATTGTCTTGATCGTGGGATATCATTGAGAAATAGGAATCCATGTTATCAAAAGATTTCCTGCGATTATTTCTAGTATGAAAAAATGTAACTACGTTAATGATTTAAGGATATTTTTTGGTCGAATTTGTAGGGATTTTTTTGGTCGAAATTCGAGGGTTTTTATTTTGTCGAAATTTTAGGGATTAGAGGGAACATCAAACAAAAAATTGGAGTCATTAATGTGCTAAAAATCAGGGAGTTAATGACATGCTTTAAAATAAATTAAATACAAAACATGAAGGTAGATCGCATATATTGTAATTTAGTTAATAATAATAGGGCATATCTATCTTACAAGTTTGGGTTTTAGTTAAATGTTTAAATTACGTGAGTTTATCTCTAGGATATAAAAGTTGCAAGGACATCTATGTGAAGAACCCAAGATGGTACACTGTAATGGGAAGCCTGAGCACACAAAAATGACAAAAAGCCAAGATAATTTTATTCAACTAAAGAAGGGTACATATGCTTGAAATTGGAGATGACGATCCACGCTAGTAGGGAAGGAGCCCCCCTACCCAGCCAACTTAAGGATCTTAGATAAAAATGTTAACTAATTAATAATATTATGGAATAGGGTTGAAAGAAAATCAACATAAGCAATGGCAATGATGATGGTCGCCAAATAGTTTGCAGATGCCTCCTTTCTCACAACCTGAAGTGCAAAATTTCCAGCATTTTCCACTGTTTGGATTGTCATCCGCACCAGGGACACACTTTCCAAGTTCAGGATGATCAGTACAACACTTGGAACCTTCAACAGTTGCTATCTTCCAAACTGAAATTTTAAAAAAAAAAAAATACAATTAATTAATTCTTCAAAGAGATTATAGTCTTAGCGCGACATGAACCAAAAATTAAAAAACAAAAAGCCTCTTAAGCGAAAAATGGTAATCAATATAGTAACATAGACTTGTGCAATACATAAAATTATATTACAAAATATTTACGGAAAAAACAAGTGTAGACATGGGTTTATGCACTTGAATAAATTCTAGATTCTTAAATTAATAGTAATTAAAATTGATCCAATAATATGAGTTTTTAACCGAGTCATACACTGATATGATCAACCAAAAAGGAAAAAGAAATTAAAAAAACCCTAAGAGCTTGCATGCATGGACATCTGTTTGACCATATATATAGGAGATTGTAAATACTTAGTTGAAAAGCCTAACTAACTGGAAAAAAACACAAAATATATATGATTGAAGATTATTGAAACAAACCATTGGTGGTGGACAAGAGCACCAAAATGAGGACGAAACAAGGGATTGTAAACTTAGCCATCGTTTTTTTTAGAATTCACTTCACTTATTCTGCTAAAAAGTTAGGACGATGTGCAATTTATATAGGGAGTCAAAATATATAGTCATAAATATATAATTACGTTCAAAATATATATGGTATTTTTAGGGAATTAATTGACCTTAATTACGTTGTTACAAATGCTACAAATATATAACGCTGAGTTGACTTTTGAGAATTAACCCTATAGTCTTCAATCACGTCGGCTGCAAAACTAGGAAAGGAAACGCATACTTTCTTTCTTTTATGGGGTTTTTATTATTATTTCAAAATAAATTATCTTTCCTTTCAAGATGCATGCTAGTTATTCCTGGTAGTATGATAATTTCCCTTAGGATAGGAACATTTTTATTCTTGTAATTTGCTTCACAATAACGTTTCCGTTTCTTCTATAAAAAGTAGAAAAAGAAAATAATACCAAAATCAAGCAGAAATTATATCTTTTCCAGCTCTTGCTTCTAATAGGTATTTTCCCATTAGAATTTGCTCCATTGATAAACAAAATAATATCATTGATAAACATGATCAAAGAAAGGATGGAGTATCTTTCAAAATGCCCATTCTAATACCATACCTCTTATTTTTGAAAGTAGCCGTTACTAAAAATTTATCACGTTTACTTACCTTGGTCTGGCCGGAAGATGACCTAGATTGGCTGTAATTTGCCTCTCTCTAAGCTTTCTAATATAATTATTTTGAAAAATGAAAGAAACCAAAACGAAAACCTTTTGTACTCCAAAATATTCAGCTCAATTTACATATAATCTACCAATGGGGTATTAGTTGGATTGGATCAGGCTTTTGATGTGCTTCCAAGTGGTCATGAGTTCAAGTTCCCATGGTAACCATGTGTGTGAATTTCCCTTTCCCTTCCTAACTTCGGCCCAAAAAATAAAAAATTTACATTAACCTCTTCCTACAAAATATTCAACCCAAATTTATATTTACATGCAATGCAACCACAGAGAGCACGAGAGTTCAAACGGAATGGAAAGTACATGCGCAATTATAACGCTCTATTTTATTTCATATGATACAATTTACAACGCAATAGATGATAGCATACAACAAGAATTTGAGGATTGACAATGGAGCATACAAGAAGTATGAGCGCTGCATAAAACTTTATTATGATGCGCGTAATTTCATCATGCTGATGTTCCGGAATCAAGCAACGGCTACCTCATTCACACGAGCGGATGCTTCGTTTGGGTGTTGATTAGCGAATGAGTTACCGGGCGTGTTTGCATGAGCACATGTATCACCAGAACCACTGCCCTTGAATAAGTTTTCCCATCCGCCACCGCTCTGCAGAATGCTTCCACACCCACCACCACAACCACCGCATCCACCACTACTGCCGCAGCCACCACAGCCACCACTCTTCAGCATGCTTCCACATCCACCACCACAACCACCACCACAACCACCACCTCCACCACACCCTCCACAGCCGCCACTCTTCACCAAGCTTCCACATCCTCCACCACAACCACTGCCACATCCTCCACCACAACCACTGCCACATCCAGCAGAGGCACTCCTTATTGCATTTCCGCACCCACTGCCACATCCTGCACCACAGCCTCCACCATTTTCCGGCATCACTACATCTTCAGCCACCTCATTATTCAGCCCTCCTTCGGTCACTCCTGAAGAGGTCAGGTTGGTTGTTTTGCCTTCCTCATGATTCTCATTAATTTCTTCAGCTACATTACCTATCTCCTTCGCATTAACAGAAAAGCCATCATATCCTTCCTTCTTTAGCATATCGCAAAATATGAAAGCCAACGTGATCCCAGGAACTAGCATCGAGTCTTCCTTTACCTGTTCAATTTTGAAGTAAAATAAGTCAAGTGTTTAATTAACTGTGACAAATCAAAGGGAAGTGATCCGACAAAAGAAAAAAAATCAAGGAAACTGATCATACAGTACCTGGACAAATCCGGATTTTAAGTCAAGCAATGCCACTGCTTTGCCGTAAGGATCTTCAGCAGAGAATTCAACCAAGGTCATGAACTCTTGTTCACTTTTATGTTTCTCACAATGTTTAGATTCATACTCCAGCTTTCTTCCGCGGAATAATTTGACCTGTACGAAGAGATAATTAGGATACATAATCTAGTATTCCATCTCAGCAATTTATTCATACCGAGATGAAGCACTCCAATATCTCCAAAAAATTACTGTGCATGCTAGTGGGTAATAACAATGACCAAGAGAACGTTATATCTGGTTGAAGAGCCCATCCATATATGTGTATGACGGCAGCAAAATAAACTAAAAAGCTCTACAATTACGATGTGACTTGGAAATACATAAGCGCATACCATATTTTTTCCCTGGAGAAGAAAGAGGTGGCCATCTCCATTGGGAACTTTTTTAGGGTGAAGGAACCAGTGAGAATCCATCAAAGACCATCCAGTCCCTACAGACTCCGCAAGAGTAGATATTTTTCCAGACTTGGTAATTCCAATCACCTCTTTCTTAAGAATGGTGTTTGCCCTTGGATTTGCCTTTTCAGGATGCCTGCAAATACAATCCATCCAAGCCGGCACAAAGTAAAGGTCAGAGCTTCAGAATACATCATAAAACGCAAAAACATTCACAAGTTGCATGAGAAGCAATTATCATTCTGAACATACTTTCATACTACATATGTATAAGTTTCCAGTCCAGTGGAGAGAGAGAGAGAGAGAGAGAGAGGGAACCACATGCGTGAAATTCGTCACATTAATGCATTCACACAACAACATGTATACCTCATTTGCAGACTGATAAGCTTTGTGCCAGTTTCATCAATCACATGAGTGAAATTCTTAGCATCTTGATCCTTCCCAAGAAACGGCAGGAAGCAAGAACTTTTGGACAATGGCCGAGAACGAACCATGTGGAGTGCATGTTGTGCTAAGGCTGGAACAGTAAATGACACAGCAATCCGAAGGTAGATTGGTTTCGAGTTCTCATTTCCAGAAGTTGGCACCACCTCCAACCATTTTTCTGCATCTAATTTAGAGAGTGGGATCAGGAAGTCTTGAAGAGAGAATGAAGTAGAACCCAATGTTTTATATGTCTTTTTCATCGGTAAGTGGGAAGGTGAATGGGATATCAGTTCAAAAAGCAGCTCTCCAGTAGGTTCACACTGGAAACAAGCAACCTGTTTCTCTCCAGACTGGGACAAAATACTCAGTCTCCGCTTAGCGTGAAAGAATAGATCATGTTGGGTCTTACTAAATGAGACAAAGAGACTTCCTTTGTGTCCCTCTGGTAAGTTCCTAACTTCAACAAACTCCAAAAGGACCTGGAAAACGAATAGGGAAACAACTTAGGAAAAATAATTACAGTATAATTGGCTCAGGTAGGAGGCAGCATGTGTCCGTATTTAACATCTGAAAGAAAAAAAGGTACTCACATATATGAGCATTGCCTCAAAAGTATAAACATATAACAGAAATGAAAGCCAGCTACGGTGCTCATTAATATATCAACACACTTAATTCAAAATCATGCTCAAATTTTGCTCAAAGTACCATCTCGGTTCTCAATTTTCACTGGAGGCGAAGTATTCAATCTTTACATGTAAATTACGGTTTCGACCAATGAAATGATGAAACATTTCTAAATCCATATTCTTAAGGGAACATTCTACAAGCGCACTGATCAGGAGTCCTCATGTGCTTTTCATGAAGTCAACTTCTAAAGTGAGAATCCACAAGTAAGAGGAAGCTGTAGACTAAGTTCCATGTTTAAAATTAAGGCATCTCTTCAGTCATTTCTATAGTATTTCCTGATTACAAGGAATATAAAAGGGAAAAAGAAAGCATGCGAGGTAAAGAAATCTACCTCCACAAATTTAACCTCGGGAAGCTGAAGTACTTTCTGATACTCGGTGGATGCAACTACATCCTTGCTCATCATGCTAGATTTGTAAGGTGTGGTTGTGACAGGACATGGAGCACTGCCTCTATGCATGGCCCCTGCCTTCCAATACCTTGTACCAAAGGCCTCTTCCCATTGCTTGGTAGTTCCAGAAAACCCAACATCAAGTTTCTTCCCTTTGGTTCTGTCAGAGTCCATGTCATCATGCTCCAATACCTTGCCAAGTAGTTCATTCAGGTCTTTACAATAAGATACAGGATGCAACTGGTGAGAATGCCAGATAAGGTCAACGTCGTATGTGGGAACACAAAAACGTTTTAGAGACTTCTCTCTGTTTCTCTTGATTAGATGAAGAAACCCTTTATACCTAGCCACAGCCCCTTGAAGAAATACATCATGGTTCATATGGGGTCTGGATACCTGTCAAAAACACAAAAAGGCAGGTAAGCCAGAAGAAGCAAAGAAACAGAAAAAAGAACAATGGACAGTTAGAGGGGAGAATCATTCGGGGGGGTCTTGGTGTGTTTATTTGTGGCTACAGGTGTTATGTGAAAGAAGGATAATCTATATATAATACATTATGCAACTAAATTTAAAATGTATGATAATTGCACAATGCTTCTTTCGACCCTTGAATTTGAAATGCATGCAGGTAATAGCATACTATATAAATTCTCCTTGCATCCAGTTACCACAAGGAAATCTTTCGATGGCCTCACAACACCAAATAAGACTCTAAGAATGTGTTCCAATCTAAAAGCACTCCAAATGATAGTTCCTTTTATACCGATAATATGGAACCGTATAAGCACTTCATTCCAAGACATATTACTGTTAACACTTGATAACTCAACATACGTATTCTATCCATTATATTAGCTGCAATCTCATTTTACCTGGTAAAAGAAAGGACTCTGTCTTTTAACAGCTGAAATCAGATCATATTTGGTGCATTTTTCAAGTCCAGAAATCCGTTCAGATATATCCTCTGACAATGCCTTATTTAAGTCTAAGTTGTAGGGTTCTTCTGGATACATACTATTCCAAATTTCTTCAGTTTGCCCTTTACAAGAGCCTTGAACCGAGGATAACACATTAGAATTGTCAAGGATCTTTCCATAAAGTTTCTCACAGTCAGTCTTGTATTGAACCTGAATAACAAACCAAAAACACTAAGCTTAGCAATTCAAGTCATCAAACAAAGATAACCAGGACCATAACAGTTCAGAGAAGCCTACTGGATTTAGTCTGTGACAATGCCAAATCCATTCACAATCAAGAGGTACAACCAAAGGTCCTTCAGAAATTTGGAACTCAGAATATTTGGCAAGCATCGGAAGCCAACAAGCATTATACCTGAAAATATAATTTTTGGAACATGAAGTGTAAAGATCAAATGCCACAATGAAAATCCAATTGAAAACACAAATAGATTATCATTTTTTGAGACTATAAAGCAAACCCGATTAGCTATATAAAAAAAAAACACTCTCCTCTACTCCACCACAATCGAACAACCAGAATTGAAAACAATGGGAAACCAGAAAACAATATTAAAATTTTACAAATGAAAAACAAAAAATGGGATCTGGTACTGGTACTGCCCAAGAATCTAATGCACCCAAAAACTGAAGAACTGAACCAAATCTACAGGATGTGTACCTATAGATTGCCCTTTCAAGAGCAGGCCCTTCATATAGAAACCGATTTCTATCTACAGCAGCAAGAAACAGAAGCTGCTTTTGGGCTGCAGCCACAAGGTCTACGCTTATGCCAATGTTCTGAGCTTTGATCCACTCAACCTCTTGTTCCTTCTCCATCTCTCAGCTTCTCTAACAAAAGGAACACCAAATTTCAGTACCTTCATAATTGTAGTTACCATTTCTCATCATCAATCTAATAGAAATAGAAAGCTTCAAGATTCTTGAAATTCAAAAGCAAATAACACAGAGTCAACGCATAACCACAGTAAAGACCCAGCATAAAATTCATGCACACAAGCTTGCGAAAAATCTCAATTTTCCATTTTTTGTTTATTCACTTAGTAATTAACACGAAAATAACCGCTGATAGGAGAAATCAAACAAACAATAAAAAAAAAAGCTTCGAAAACAAATAGAGAGAGCATCAAAACATCAAATGCCAATTCGAATTACCAGAAAGGATTGGAAGCCTAAGTTTGACCAGTTCGCCGGAAGGTTGACTTCGCCAACGGAGAGTTGTTACGCGCAATTTGACGACTGATTTTTTTTAAAGCTTCTTCGGCTTTGTTCTTCTTATTATAATTTACTACAAAATAGAGATTTTCGATCAGATATTTATAGTAAGGAATTTGAAATAGTACATGGAGGATCGTCCTATCCTCAGTACAAGTTATTTTTAAATGACAGAAATACCCTTTATGTTTCAGATAATTACCAGCTAACTAATATTTTCTCCATTCGCCCTTGTACTTGGAGATATTTAGTTTTCATAAGTAAATTTAGGTTTTAGCCATAAAATTTTTTTTGGAAAAAGCTAAAGCTTTTTAAAAAAAGATAGAAAAATCTCTCAACTTTCAAATCAAAGACATGCAAATGTAAAGAATTTCTTATGAAATTTAAAAAATAAATAAAGACAATTTTGTCCATTTTTGTCTTCTTTTAAAAAATTTCTCTCTCCTTTGGCCTTTTTTAAAGTCTATTCATTCTTAGCACTAATGATATAGATAAACTCTATAAACAAACTCAAAAAAAAACTTAAAAAATGACAACTGGTCCTATTGAATTTAATTTTGATTATTAAATTACTTTGATGCCCTACTGAGTGTTTTGAATTTTTTTTTTATGAGGTTTTGAGGTTGGGCTTATTTTAAAAAATTGGTGACAATTTTGTAATTTATGAAGTTAAAAACCTTTTTATTATATTGTAAATGAATTTTTGGTGTACTTCTAAAATCCATTTTATATATGAATTTTTAATAATTAAACCCTTATATTAGGTATAATAATAAATCTTCCTCATTATTATTCGTCTCATATGAACAAGTTAACGCATAAGGTCATTTAGAGGCCACTTTCTTTATTTATTAAACAACGACTGTGATGAGCTCGTGCACATGATTTCAATATGGGACCTTTTCCAATAAAATTAAGTTGTTTAAATATCATTCAGAAAAAATGAAAGAACAAGTGACATTCAAAAAGGAAAAAAAAAATCATTTTTATGGGATAAGAGATTTGAATTCGGGTATGAGAGACCATACCTACTATCCTATTCAACTAATTTATACTCAGGTTTGCAAATAACAAATCACATTGATTGTATATTTTTCTAATCCTTTAAATGTTAATTGAAGTGTAGAAATTTAGAACAAGCTCTTGAGCTTCAATTTTTTTCCAACTTAGGTTCTTGTGGCCTTTTAGAACCCTTATAAAGATGGAAAGGGTCATTCAACAAGTGTTTGATAATGTATTTAAAAAAGAGATATTTAGTGATATACCCATTTCTAGCACTAATATTATAAATAAACCCTACACAATTGAATTCCTATAAACAAACCCAAAAAAAAACCCAAAAAATGATAGCTAGCCTTATTGAATTTAATATTGATTATTAAATTACTTTGATGCCCTATTGAGTGCTTTGGGTATTTTTATGAGATTTTGGGGTTGGGCTTGTTTTAAGAAATTGATGGCAGTTTTGTAATTTATAAGAAGTTAAAAGCTTTTTTGTTATATTGTAAATGAGCTTTGGGTGTGTTTCTAAAGTTCATTTTATATAGGGTATTTTTATAATTTGGGCCCCCATATTGGGTATAATAGTGAATCTCCCTTTAAAAAAAGGTTTATTATCACAAAACGTCTATAAGGTTTACGAAACTATCAGATTGCATCCTTAAAGTTTTTTTGTGTCACTCATGAGCCTCAAGGTTAGTATGTGCAATCACAAATGGTTCCTGCTATTAGGTTCCGTAAAAAACTCCGTTAGTTTGCTGACGTGGCATACATATATATCACAAAATATCCCTAAGGTTCACACACTTATCACAAATGGTCCTTACGAATTTTATTTTATTTTTAATTTAAAATTCATAAAATTTTGGGTTTTCTTTTTAAAATTATTTATAAATGAAAAAATCATTTATATAAGGATTTTAATCTTGGGAACCATTTATGAACCCTAAACCTTTAGTTTTTTCATTTTTAAATTTTATAAAATATAAATTATTTTTAAAAAACTCCATTAGTTTGTTGATAAGGCATATATATGGAGCCCACATCTATAATAATATAGTGTCACATGTATTTAAAATATCATATATATTTTAAAATAATTTAAATTCATAAAATTTTAAAAAGAAAACAAAAATTTTATGAATTAAAATTTTTAAAAATTTTGTAATGACCATTTGTGATAGGTGTGTGAACCTCAGGGATGTTTTGTGATACATATATATATATATATGCCACGTCAGCAAACTAACGAAGTTTTTGACGGAACCTAACGGCAGGGACCATTTGTGATCATGCATACTAACCTTGAGAACCATGAATGACAAAAAAATAAATAAATTAAGGATGCAAGCTGATAGTTTCGTAAACCTTAGGGACGTTTTGTGATAATAAGCCTTAAAAAAAAAAAAACAATAGTCTAAACTATAAGGGAAAAATGGCTGCTCACATACACGCACTATTAAGGTTCAAATGTGAGACTATTGATCTGCAAGCCAATACATTTTTTCACTGAGCTAGACTCTATTGATTAAAAATTATTAAATTAAACAAGAAGCATTTTGCAGAGTGGTTAGTAATTAAAGAAATGGTTGGGGATAACAATAATTGAGCATATATCTGAACATCTCAACATCTCAACATCTTATGTGTATCTCTTAGCTAATGATTAATTTATAGGCAGTCAATCTTCAACCACAAGTCCTTAATCTAAATTCTGGTTGGGGAAACATACGTGTGTACAGTGTGTATATATCAGAAACCGATAACATAAATAATTCCTAAATATCAAAATAATAATATATACTAATTTAGTCCATATGTACAATTATGTAATTTCACTTCCCAACAACAGCGGGCCAGCTTTTTTCTCGCTTCTGTTAGAAGGTGATGAAAAAGGCAAAGTGAATGACCTTAAAAAGACATGGCAGTTATAGCTGCTAGAATTAAGCTTGTTATCCAATCTAGAAACAGACAAATAGAAAACGCATGCAAAATATGCCCATCACGCCATGCGTATGCAACTTTTTTTGTTTTGTTTTTTTATATTAGGTGAGACTTTTCGTGTGCATGCTAACCTTGCTCTACATCTTTCTCCTGTTTTTCCGTGTACGACACAAATTAGAGGTGCTTGTAGTACAAAGAAGGGAGCAGTACCAATCACCAAATAGGTGCGGTACAAGCAGGGTTGGAATTAGGATTTTATATTTGACGAGGTCAAAATGTTAAACACAAAAAATTTAGTTGTATGTTTTTTTTGCCTATTGAGTAAACTATTGCTTACAAAATCACTAAATTGAAATGAGTGGTTTTCTTTCATAAATGTAGTATAATTTTACTATTATATTCATATTAAAATACAATTTTGACAAGTATTGATTTGTGGTGACGGGGCCATAGGCTTAAGTATAGCAATTTTTCTTTGCATTTGTTACCACATCCGATATATACATTCAAAAGGGTTAAATAAATTGGAGGGGCCAGGGCCATCCCAGGCCTTAGTACAGCTCCGCCCCTAGGTACAAGAGTGCTTAATTCTCAGACTTGAAAAAAAACAAAACAAAAAACAAAACACCAACGAAGAGTGCTGAAATTACATGTAGGGGGATTGAATGAATAGGCGTATTTAAGATTATAATCAATAAATAAAAAATAAATTTCGGTAGCATAATTGATATGACTTATTAATCATGACACGTGCTGAGCACAAAATAAAAGAACACGCAGAGAATTATTTTACGATTGATTCTTGATTTAATTGCTATATTTAAAGAAAACCATAATTTAATTCATGCAAATAAATACCAAATTTAATACATAAAATAATTAAATTAACAATATAAAGAGAAGTTTAGAAAAAGCTAAGTACGATTGAGTCTAGAACTTGGTTCTATTTCCTTAAGATGAAATTGCCCTCACTGGTGCTTCAAGATTCCAATGGCAAATGTCTTCCAGGATAAAACCACCTCCTTCTTGTGGTAGTAGCACTTCAAACCACAGGAACAACGAATGCAGACTTCTGTTTGAATTCTCTCAATATTAATTTTCATTATTAACCACCTAAATTTTATAAAGTGTAGTAATTTGTCGCTTACGTGTAACTCCATAAAAATTTCCATTAAGTCAAATCACTATAATTAAAAAATTTGAAACAAATTTAAAAAATGACAAAAATCAAGCATATTATCTCTCGCCTCTCCCTACATCTTTCTCCCCCACTACCAATTTGCAATTCAAGGTGAAGTCCTCTAGAAAGTGAAAGCTATGCTCAGAGTGCTAAACATTAAACACCTAGCAATCATGTCGTTTTTCTTTTTTCTTTATGCTGGTAAAATCCAACTTTGGCAATTAACGTTGGTAAAGAAATCAATTAAATATTACTGAATTTGTTATTGATTTGCAGAGTGTATATAGTAAATGTACCAAAAATGGTTTATTTTTCAAAAAAAGAATATTTTAAGAAGGTCCAGGCCTAATAGCTTTTGTCTTTTCTCTCAAAATCAAAGGGCCCTCGTTTCTTCGTGGGCCATTAGTATAAAATAAGTTAATCTAAGGCCCAAAATTAGGAAGTCCAGAATTTTGAGTTACACTAAAGTTAAAAAGATCAGTAATCGTTATACATAGGCCCACGTGAGGGTCTGAAGGAAGTTATCACCATTAATGACGACTTGACTCTCTTCTCGTCCAGCAAGGAAGCAAGTTGTAGAAAGCCAGTAGAACCAGAAAATGACCAAATTGCCAACTAGATCTTCAAGTACAAAAGGTTCAAGTTAGAGGATCATCATGAAGGACCAGTAGTTCTTGTCAGAAACATTCCATCATTCCTTCTACGAACCAGTTCAGATCAGTGAACCAACAGCTGACTTTGGGCAGCAAGCCAAATATCCTTTCTCAACTTCCATCATCGCAAGGTCTATCCTTGCCTATAAATAAAGAGCTTCCACCACAGAAGAAGTGGACTCTCTCTCCAAACTAGACGCAACATCTCAAAAATACTTGAAAAGCTCAAGATCTTTTCGAATAAGCCTGCCTAAATTTCCAGAGAACCAGTTGACAACTCTTGCGTTCATCTTTTGTTGCTCTGCCATCTTCATGGTATGATTTTCTTGTAAAATGATCAATTTGAATTCATGTAATCATCTAACTGGATAGAGAAATCACCAGTCTTTCCTTGTTTTGTAATTTATGTTTGAATTAATCAAATGGATTAGTTAAAAAGAACCTTTGTTTTCTTCTTGTTATTTAAGTTAAGATTAGATGAAAAGATTACAGAACCTGTTTTAATTGTTTCATTAAGCACTTGTCATTTAATCGCTTATATATAGATTATAAATCATTTCGGTAGATAAATTTAAGTTCCTGCTTTTGCACTTCTAAGTTTATCATTCGGACCCAAAGGAGGGATCTGGGCCCGAATAGAGTCGTGGTGGTCCAAAAGACAGGAAGTGGATTCAAGCCCAAATTGACTGTTGGCCCAGTCCGAGGGTTATACGAATCTTGAATCAGGTTGCTAAGCCCATGCATGGTGCTACTAACCACAATCTTGGTCTCTCCCCTTGCTTGCTCAGGTACCACTCATACTTGTCAAGTTGACATACACGAACGAAAGAATATCGAAGTCCTCCTAGTTGAGGCATATAAAAGAACTAATCTAGGCAAGTACCCTCATAGGAGCACAATGGCTTGAGTAGAGGTCCAGAGAAAAAGCGTGCACATCATCAAATCAACTCACAACACTCCCTCATACCAGGTCTATTGGACTAGTCTCATATCCAATAGTGGCACGCCTATGCAACCCCACAGATCAGAATCGAGAGGAGTCTAGGGATAAGGCCCTATCCGAGCTCGCTCGATCCTGTCAAACTGATTCAACTTTCAATTTTGTTCAAGAGTTGAAAGAGTCCTCATTGCAAGCCTAGAAACATCAATCGGGGCATTGGTGTTGATCCAACAACCTCTCCGCTCTTATGGGCAAGCCGATCCCTCATCTGGTAAAGGGAGCGCTTGACAGAAAAAAGGAGCAACACAAAATTTGGCCCTTTGTTTGTGCAGTTGAGAGAGAGAGAGAGAGAGAGAGAGAGAGAGAGAGAGAGAGGAGTTTTAGAGTAGGGGAGGAGGGGGCTGTAGGGGAGTGAAGGAGAAGAGGTGGGGGAGGTTGGAGGATTATTAATTAGGTTGAATTCTTGCTTTTTTTTCTTTTTTTTTCTTTCTAGTTAGTTAGTTTTAAAAATGTAAGTTTTTAATTCTAATAAATTGCTGAAAATATGCTTTAAAAAATATCATAGGTTTAACATGTGACTTTATTTAACAGAAATTTTTAACGGAAGGTAAATTACTATACTCAGAGTTTAGGTGGTTAATAGTACAAATTGGAAGTTGTATTTATGCAAAATTTCCCTAGATTTTTAATTATAAATTACGTTGGTGGCATAAATGAGTCGAAACGACGCCGAAGTGGTTTCCGTGTATCTACTCAACACGGGCTCTCTGTATCCAGCACCCACTAATTATCACTTTAATCTTATCAGTAACTGCTGCTACACTCATCCACTACTTCTCTGCTCCAAAGCGCGCAGCAGCGAGGCAACACCATGAGCAATTTCATGGCATTAGAGCTCTCAAACTCCATAACCAAGCCCTCTATCTTCTTCGACGCCACAACTTTCTTCCCACTCAACGAAAATGTGCCCCCAACAACCCTTCTAATACCACCCATATCCTTTGCCTCTCTTAAGTCCAAGCACAGAAGAAAGACAAGGGCAGCCCAGTCAAGCCCCACTACCAGTAAGTACTTTATCACCTTCGTTCAATTTTTTCAGTACTGCCTAGCCTATCTTTCTTTTCTGAGCTTACTTTGGTTGTTGAAGAAGAAAGAAAGAAAGAAATGAGAGAGTAAGAACCTCTATTTAGATTTGCCACTAAATTTAGCTGGTTGTGGTGGGTTTTTAAAGTTCTTTAAAACCCAAAAAAAAGCCCAAGATCAGCATTTTAATTTGTTGGTTTACCCTTTTCATTTTCCCCCATTGGCAATTGAACAATTGTAATGGTTAGAATATGTTGTTTATTTTTTTGGGTTTGTTTAGAATTTAAAAATGGGAATCTATTTTCAGGTCCTCAAGCAAGTTACATAGCCACTGCCCAAGTGGCAGAGCAAGTAGAGGTTGAAGTTGCTGAGGGTTACACCATGACTCAATTTTGTGATAAGATAATTGATGTTTTCATGAATGAGAAGCCCAGGGCAAAGGAATGGAGGAAGTTTTTGGTATTTAGGGAGGATTGGGAGAAATATAGGGAAAGCTTTTATAACCGGTGTAGGACACGGGCAGATATGGAGGGTGATCCAACTATGAAAGAAAAGTTTACCTCTTTGGGGAGAAAGGTGAAGAAGGTATGTAAATGTGTCTATCGTGTTCTTTTGGTTATATTGATATTTCTTTGTCTCTGTTAAAAGTAGGGAATTAAAAGAAGAATAAATTTTTTGCAGCTATGCCTTTTGTTACCTTGGAGACCCCAGATTAGAGATTTAGCATTGGTTTTAGTTTTCCAGGCCCCAAGTAATGGAAGTTAATGAGATTAAACACTTAATTCCCGTTTTTTCTACTATTTACCAAACATCTGAAAGAAAGGGTAAATATTCTTGTAAACATATGCTTGTTTGTGTTTAGAGGTCCTTTCGGTTATATTTGATCAGGAGTGAGCATTGCAGATTGATGATGAAATGGAAAGGCACAGTGAACTTCTGAAGGAGATACAAGACAATCCAACTGACGTTAATGCAATAGTTGCACGGAGGCGTAAAGACTTCACAGAGGAATTCTTTCGCCACGTTAACCTACTTTCGGAAGTTTATGATAGTTTGGAAGATCGTGATGGTAATTGAACATGCTCAATCCTCTCAAAGTTTGTATTTGGATTATTTTCGTGAAACAATTGCTGATGACTTGATTTTGACCTACATGAACTTGTGAGGGTGTCTCTGGTTTTCATTATACTTTTCAAATACACTAAGAAGTTTCACAAATTGTTGCCAAACTCTGACCTGTGTGACTATGGGTGGAAAAATATGATGTACAATTTACGTCTTGGACTTTAATTACTTACAATGACAGATTCCATTTTCCATCTAGAGATCAATTTTGTAGCTTGTTCACCTATCTTATATGATTGTCTCAACTTTGAGCAGCAATGGCCCGGCTGGGTGCTAGATGCTTGTCTGCCGTCAGTGCTTATGATAACACGCTGGAATATGTGGAGACATTAGATACTGCTCAGGCCAAATTTGATGACATACTAAATTCTCCTTCAGTTGATGTAGCATGTGAGAAGATTAAAAGCCTTGCCAAGGCAAAGGAGCTTGATTCTTCGTTGGTATTATTGATAAACAGTGCTTGGGCTTCTGCAAAGGAGTCCACAACGATGAAGAATGAGGTATGGTCAACAACCTTGTATTGATGAGCTTATGTTGGATTATGGGATATTTTTCATAACCCATCAATGTGTCACAGATGCACATGGGAAGGATAAATTAGCAGTTATTCTTAGAATGGTTAGAAAATGCTTAAAGAAAAAACCAAGCAATGGATTTATTCAATTATTTCTGAGGTACTAATGTGTATGTCATTATAGAAGCTACAGTAAGATACTCTTGAATGTTTTCTCTGAGAACTGTCAAGTATTATTAGAATTTAGAATGACTTGAGATGCTACCTTTTTCATAGAAGCACTTGAAGAAATGAAAAAAATAGCGTTAAAGAGATGTATACATGCTTGCGTTTGTCATGTCACAACTCCTACAAAATAATTTTATTCTTCTATTGGTGTTCTATTGAAGCTACTAGGGCCATCAAGCAACTCTGGTTTCTTTAAGCCATGCTTTGGCCATTATATAGTCTTTACTGCAATATTATGTTTGCCTTCATGTGCTCAAATGCTTGCTCTTCCTTGTATTCTTAAGATTGGATGTCTTAATGCAGGTCAAAGACATAATGTATCATTTGTACAAAGCCACAAAAAGCAGTCTTCGGAGCATTGCACCAAAAGAAATAAAACTACTCAAGCATTTGCTGAACATTACAGATCCTGAAGAGAGATTCTCGGCATTGGCAACAGCCTTCTCCCCTGGTGATGGACCTGAAGCCAAGGACCCCAAAGCCGTATACACGTAAGAGAGCCCCTTGTTTCTTCTGATATTTTTTTGGGCAATAGCAATATCTGTTACATTTTTGCAATGTAACATGTCCTGTGTTTTCCTCTTTGTGGTTGAGCAGTACGCCCAAAGAGCTTCACAAGTGGATTAAGATCATGCTTGATGCATACCATCTAAATGCGGAAGAAACTGACATTAGGGAAGCCAAGCAGATGACTCAGCCTGTGGTTATACAAAGGCTGTTCATCCTCAAGGAAACTATTGAAGAGGAATATTTGGAACGAAGCACAGATCAGAAGTCTCAAACAGAGGATACCAAACCAGAGGAATTATGAAGTACCTTAGTGACAGCTTTATTTCGGGATGCCATCTTCAGGTGGGAGAAGGATCTTAGTTTTACAAAGAAGCTGAGTAGTGAACTATGGCATCATGCCATACTTCATCTTCTTAGTTTGGCTATGTTTTTGACACTTCAGAGGATGTAATAGAAATTTGAGTGCCATTTATTCTTTCTTTAATGGTGCGTTTGGATGAGGGAAATAAACTTGGGATTTTGACAAAACTCATAATTTCTAAATTGACATGAACCAAATCCGGTGTTTGGATAAAAAAACATAGAAATTTAGAAATTCCGCGTGGAAAATAACATGGAATTTGAAGATCATAAATCCCAAGTTTAAATTCTGTCGTCATTTCTAAAATCCCAAGAGAGATTGATTTTTAAAAAAAGATAACTTTACAAATAAAGGTTAAATACCGTGTTTTAAATCAGTCATCCAAACAAGAAACTTTACAAATTCTAGAACATGAATTTTCGTTATTTTAAATTCCATTATTTATAAAATCCTTTGTACTTTTAAATTTCCTCATTCAAACGCACTGTAAAAGAAACCAAACCAAAACGATAAATAAACAAAATGTCTCAATACAAAATGCAAGGTAAAATCTAGTTCTAGATCTAACCTATCCCACTAGCTGCTTGCTGGTGGAACAAACCAACAATCGAGCCAACCTTGTGTCAAGTAATAATAAGGGGGTGGGTAGAGTATGTTTTTTTTTTTTTGGTCTTCCTTTTTACCCAAGTCCCTAGATGTCAGTTAATATTTTTATTGAATGGTGGGTGGTAGATGAATAATATTTGTGCTCGACTTTAGTCCTCTTTATGAAAAAAAAAAAAAATGTATGAGAGAAAATGGAAAAAAAAATTAGGATAGAAAATTGAACTCGGGACCTACTCTAATACCCAAGGAGTTATCCAATCTTCTGTGATGTTGCGTCCATGGTAACAGACAAGGAGAGAGACGAAGGGTTGCTCCGCCTTGTTATTAAAAAAACCATTTCAGTTAATTGTAGAATTAATAATAAACTTGATCCACCACTAGAACAAATACTACAATTAAATGTTTTAAATAATTGTGATTAAACATTGTATTATTCTAATCCAGAAACACTCATTCTTCTTCCTTGTTCTGCGGTTCTGCACTGCTCCCCACATTACAAGTCAAACCATATTCCCAGATCTCTTTCCCTCTCCCATTCTTCTGACCCCTCGATGCTCTTTTGTCTCTAAAGCTCCAAGATTCATATTTTCTGTGCCAAGAACCCAGCTACAGTACTTTTGTCACATGCTTGAATTTTTTTTGTCATGATCAAGATGCTTTTGTTTCAGTTATTGCATCTAATTAATTTGTTGGTGCAAATTAGTTGAAGGTTTTGTGTCAAGTTGAATGAGATGAGGAATTACAAGGCAGGAAGAGGTTGAGTTTCATGAAATTCAGAAGGGTTTTTGTTTTGGTAGTTGGTGGAATTTAAAATAGTCACATATGTTGGTTTGGTTATGTGTTTGATAGCCAAATGGGGAGACCTCGGCCTAAGATAAAAGGATGATGAAGGAATTAGATTATTGGGTTTTAAGGCTAATAGAGTTTTTCATCCTTTGCCTCTTCATTCTTTCTGGACCTACTTCTGCAGATGAAGGTAAGCACGTAAATAAAACTTATGATCATAATTAATAAAGAAACAAAATTACAAGGCATTAATTTTTTTATTTATTTTTCCTTCAGATTTTGTTCATGATTTTAGATCAATTTTAACTATATTAAGTTTCATCCAGATTAGAGCCTCTTTGGGGTTCAGTTTCTAACCTTATGATATGGTCAAGAAATTAGGTGGGAAATGAGTCATGATCTCTTGTAACTTTACAAAAAAAAAAAAAAAAAAATCATATATGGTCTGCTAATCTACTAAAATTCAAAACCATTGAAAGTGGTTGATCTCAACATGGAGATCAGTCACCTAACCGTTATGTCAAGGGGGATCCTTTCGGAGATGCGAGACTAGGGTTCTCAAAATCTGGTTACACTTATATCTTGATTGTTCTTAACAAGATCTAATTTAATTTCTGCTGTATTATGCAGGCAGCTTTGTGAGCATTGCATGCTGCGCCGAATCGGATTATAAGGATAGTAGAAACATTAGCTGGATATCAGACTTTAATCAGTTCCCTAATAACAGAGGCTGCCACACTTTAGTTAAGGCAGTGGTAAACAATTCTGGTTACAACAGAACCAGAGTATTTTACCAAGGCTCAGGTCACAGAAGATGTTATAAGCTATCAACAACAAAGGGTGAAGACTATCTGATAAGGGGCACATTTCTATTTGGACCTCTTTGGGGCTCACACTTTAACTTCTCAGTTTCAGTTGGAGTGACCCCAATTGGTGTAGTAGATTCATCTGAGGACTCAGTAGTGGTTGAAGGAATTTTGAGAGCCACTGAGGACTTGACCTACTTCTGCTTGGTGAATGGGAAGGGAGGAGCTCCTTATATTTCAGAGCTTGAATTGAGGCCTCTGCATGGCTTGAAAAAATATATACAAGACTTCCCTTCAAGTGTTCTGAAACTGGTCGCAAGAATTAAATTTGCAACTTCAAAAGAGGAGATCAGGTATGCTTTCTAGAACTTGATTTCTTTAAACCCAAGGAATGAATCAAAATTAGAAACATAAATGGCCTAATTAAGATGGATTATGACCATAAGAAAAGAATGAAATGAAAAATTGGCTCCCCAAAACTCAATAACCCAAATCCAAAAGCATACCTTAATTTGCTAGTTTACATATATCTAACAGGAGAGAGTACTTCAAAATTTCAAATTATGCCAAACCAAAGTAGAAAAACTAGCATTTATACTTCTTATACTGCCCAATGCAGTCTTGCTCTCACTTTGTGTTGCATGTGACTTGTGAGATGCTGACATGCATCTTGGAATGAATAATATTGTAATTGTGATTAAAGGAATAATGGCATGTGGAAATCTTACACAAATTCTCTCTTCTCTTGTCACAAATGTGCAATTTTCTTGTTTAAATATAACATCTATGATTTTTTTAAAACTTATTATGCGTATGATTGTACACATTAAATTGTATAGGAAATTTTATTATATCCAATTCCAATGTGTCATACCAAGCATTATAAGACACCCATTGTACCACACGTTCTCAATAGTCAATTAATTTATACATCTATGTGATAAAAGGTCAAAACTTTAGATGAACTTCTTGCACAACATCATTAGTTACCCATCGGGAGAGTTTTTATAAGAAGCATTTATGTTCATAAGGAAATTTTCACGCACTTTTATTAGAAGCATAAAGCACTTGAAAAAGGAAATATGTCATGTGATGGGCGTAAAAAAAAAAATGGTATAGTATGATAGTTGTAAAGTAAAATGAATTGGGTCAACATGGTCTAGTCCAGTCAAAAAAGGGCATTGACTTGCAAATCAGTAGTCTCATGTTTAAATTTTCGTGACACACTGGTAGTGTGTGTGAGAAACCGTCTCTTTGTAGTTTTCTTTATAAAAAAAAAGGGTCAATTGGTGGAACCCGGCTTCTCTATGGGCCTCAATTGGGCTCACTCCGCTTTCAAAGGGCCCATTGAAATCAGCCCACAGAGCGAGACAAATTTAATATCAGGCCTATTACATTTTGTCGTTAATTTTCAGGTACCCAGATGACCCAAGTGACAGAATTTGGACTTCAAATGCAAGTGACCTTGGAAGTGGAACCTCTCTTATAACCACCAATGTCTTCATCTCCGGCAACGCCAGTGTGAGCGTGCATCCACAAGTCCTACAAACAGCTCTGGTGGCTTCAGACCAATTGGTCATTCTTCGCAATGGCCTTTCCACAACAAGCTACCTGTACCTTATGTTCCTCTACCTTTATGAGGTCAACCAGACAGTTCAAGCTGGGCAAAGGGTGTTTGATATTTACCTCAACAATGAGCTGAAACAATCGAGATTTGATGTCTCCGGTAATGGCTCCAACTACAAGGAGCTTGCTTTCACTGTCACAGGAAATGGGTTTCTCAATTTGACACTGGTTAAGGCTCCTGGGTCTGAAAATGGACCCCTTTGCAATGCTTATGAGATCTTGCAGGTGCTTCCATGGACTCAAGAGACTAACCAAAGTGATGGTAAGTTTTGTTTGCCACTAGAATTTCTAGTTTCCAATTGGGTGTTTATAATAATTAGTGGGTTTTCTAGCCTTCACTATGTCTTTTGTCTTATGACACATTATTTCTTCAGTGGAAGTGATTTTGGAGGTGAAGAATGAGTTGTTGAAGAATAACCCACAAAATGAAGTTTGGGAGGGTTGGTCCGGAGACCCATGTCTTCCAGTTCCTTGGGATGGTATAACTTGTGCAGCTATTGATGGTTACCTTGTCATTACCAAACTGTAAGTTATTTATTTTCCTTGCTTTTGAAAAAGTTCTGCAAATGGCTTGGATGGAATCATGACAACTTAGTGTTTGTATTGAATTATACTAGTTTTCAGTTAGGCGAGATGCTTTGGGGTTTAAAGATCATAATTGTACAACTTCTTGTATAAAAAAAATACCGTAAGTTCAAATAGGTAAATTTTTTGAATTTTGTTACATAAATTGAAAAGAATTTTGATTGCAAAATAGGTAAAAAGTAGATAAGTATCATATTTCACGGAAAATTGATAATTATAATTACTATTGCTTTCTTATAGGTATTTCATGCTTAACTTTGCTCATTATTACAACTTTCAGGGATCTTTCTTCTGGCATTAGTAGAGGGTCTGATCAAAATAGCATTCTTAAAGGGCCAGTTCCTTCAAGTATCACTAAGCTGACCCACCTAATAGCCCTGTATGGTTAAAGCGCCATTCCTTTCGGTTTTTAGTGTTGGATTCTATTGATTTACTGTAACTCTAATTTCAATGCATTGCTGTCTTTTGTTTGTGATATGTAGGAACCTCAGCCACAATGGCTTTACTGGCGATATTCCAGCATTTCTTCCTTCCTCCTTGTTGATCTCAGTGTAATTTTCTCTTTCAAATTCTACGTTGATGGAAATTTCTGTTTGCGATTTAATAAATAGCTATCCAGCTGCAGTAATGAAATACTAACACATGCAATATTTGTTCACCGAAGAGATTATTATGAAAATTGCAAATAGCCTGCATTTCTTAGGTAGGCTCCTTTAAGGTCATTATGTGATGTATTAGGAAGGCCTCCACACCTGGCTTACTTTATAAAATCTCTAGTATTACGCTGCATGAGCCATTGGCATTAAGCTTTGTAAACTAGCTTAATCCATTCATCCAGCCGGGAGCTGCAGGAAAGTGTCATTCTCTTACATGGATCAAGTGACTTATTCTGGGCATAGTTAAGAAGATGACACCCCATCTGTTGTGCTGATACTGAATTTACACTGACACACATACACATTTCCGATTTGTACACTTGCATGAAAACATACCACGCTCAAATTGTGAAATATCTACTAGGATTATACAAGTCCATATGTCAAGTTGTAGTTTTTCTTGGCATTTCCTGTGTTTATACTTGCATGGGAACGCATGCGCAATTTCTGAAATATCCTATATTTAAGGCATATAGGTTGAATTCTCAAGTCAGTTAGTTTTGGAACTACCCATTGGAGTCAGATTTACCGGATATATAATGATTGTACTTTGATGTTTGATATTTTGATTCTATATTTCAACAAAAAAAAGTTGTTAAAAACTAGAGGCTCAAATTTTTTATTTTTTAAAGGTTTCACATATTCTTTTCTTTGTGCTCTCCTCAGTTCTATGTATTCTGAGCATTCCATTGAGAGTGTTGTATGACTCTTTTGCGAGTTTTTTTTTCTTTCTTCTTGATTGGTTTGCTTCATATTGTCAGAGATCTGAGCAGCAATGATCTTTCGGGGTCAATTCCAGTATCTCTTATCTCACTGCCCCATTTGGAAACACTGTAAGTTTTTACTTCGATATTTGTTTTCACGTACGAAATTAGTGACATAGCATTAAACATGCCACCATATATTCATGTGCATGTGGTTGATCCACAGATATTTGGGCTGCAACCCTCATGTTGCAAAAAATATTCCCTCCAGCTTCAATGGCTCAAAATTTACCACAGAGTATGTATTTATTCTCTATGAATTCAAACAAAATTAGTGAATTGAAGAATAACTAAAAGTATTTTAATATAAAAAAAAAATAATCTGAAATGCGTATGTCTATATTACAGCCATGGAAGTTGCAGTGTTCTAGAATCTTCTAAACGACGAATCATCATTGGCGCTGCTGCATCTGGGTCTGTACTACTAACCATTATAGCTGGGATAATTTTTTGCATTTGGAGACAAAAATTTCTGCCTCAAGGAAAATTTGATGCGAAAATACATCATCCTATGGCAAAGAGTGAGTGCACTACGTGTTATATTGTTCCTGGTATTCCACTCATACTTCTAACATTCTAGGAACAGTTATTTCATTTTGGTTTTTGACTTCAACGGTAAGAAATACAAATTCCAATTGTTGGTTGCCAATCTGGAAAAGTAGCCCCCACAACAACAAAAAGACATCACAGATTCTTGTTTCATGTCCATTCCTGCAATTTTCAAGATTATTATACTAACACACATTACACAGATTATAGAGTACTAAATGTATGTAAAAAAAATTGTGAATAAAAAAAGAAAAAGAAATGAATCAAATTAAAATTAATGCTATTAACTATTCAATTGTATTACAAATGTGGAATTTCATACAGATCTTGAGAGAAAGCATTTTCTTATACAATAATTGTTAGTAAAAATCAAAATATATTACACCTATTATTAATAAGTTATTTTAAGTATAGATTTATTCAGTTTATACCACGTGCAGTCTAATATAAACTTGCCAGAAGTATGCAAATTTTTGCTGGCTTGTTTTGGGAAATGATTTTGCAAGTTAATTTGGCACCACACTTGAATTAGGGAAAATAAAAAGAAAGTAAAATTTGCACCATACAATGACATAATGTGTAGTTACAGCTTTTCTTCTATAGTTTGTAGAGTAATTACTGGATATATCACACTTGGATGTAATTTTTGTCTAAGTAATTTAGCATCATCATGTCACCGTGGTGTTTGAAAATGTGCAACTTGGCATAAAATAGAAGGCGTGACCATGAATTAGAATTTTGAGTTTGCATCCAATATCTGTGGGGATGAATGAAAGACAAATATATTTCAATTATACCCTTGTATATTCAATAAACAAAAATTGTTGGGTGTGGTTATGATCTACGAAGTGAGCACATTGTTTACATTGTCAGGCTAGTTGAGGAAGTTTTGCAGATTATATAGTTTGCTTTTCTAAAATACTAGCCTCTGAATAAAGATATCCTTGAACTGCAGATTTAATCTTCTCATTACCCAGCATGGATGATCTGGTTTTAAAGTCAATATCCATAGAAACATTTACTCTTGAGTACATAGAGGCTGCGACCCAAAGGTATAAAACATTGATAGGTGAAGGAGGTTTTGGGTCTGTTTACCGTGGAACTTTAATTGATGGTCAGGAAGTGGCAGTGAAGGTTCGATCAGCAACATCAACCCAAGGAACTCGGGAATTTGAGAATGAGGTTGGAGATTCAATTTTCATTTTTGAGCACTTTTGGTCATAGCTTTTGATAACTTTATGCAACAGTCCTACAGTTATCATCTAATGTGATTTAGCTATTTTATATGACTCACAGAACTTGAAATATCACTCCTATTCTCCCACTCCTTGTGGAGCAGGGAAATTTGTAGTCAGCTACCATTAGATAAAATATAAGGCTTGCTGTGCATTCTAGATTACTTAATATCTTTCTATTTTCACATTTGCTTTTCCCCCCCCTACAATTTTTCACTTCTTTGCGTTCATTACTCATCCCACCCAAGAATATTCCCGATTACCCCTATATCCTAACCTACTTTATTTGGGGTTGTTTTGAATGGTGGTGGTAGCCATGGTCACTGCCCATGTCAATGCCCCGATGGGCAGGGCCCAGCTGGGGTGTTGCACCCAAGAGGCAACCCCTACATGGTTCAAGCATTTCCAGGGAAAATGCTCCTTGGCTAACAATCATAGTTTTTCTTTATTTCAAGTTTGTCCTTTTAGGTGATTTTAGTAGAGGTTTAAATTGTAATTAACTACTGATAACTACTATAATATATGACAATTCATGTTAATGTAGGAAATCATTACCTATCATTCTTCCATCTTTAACTTTTGTCTATTTATCTCATATCAAGAAATGAATTTTTTTTTCCTTAACTGGTGGATGAACTATCATGTTATGTTTTGACATACCTTAAAAGCGAAATGACGATTCTTTTAATGTACTTTACAGCTAAATCTTCTTTCAGCTATTCGCCATGAGAACCTCGTGCCTCTTCTTGGTTATTGCTGTGAAAATGACCAAGAAATTCTAGTTTATCCATTTATGTCCAATGGCTCTCTACAAGATCGCCTCTATGGTACTGGTCACCTCACTCTTTCTCTGGACTCATACCTTTTGATTTTCATTGTTACTGAAATCAAATAAATTAACAGGGGAAGCAGCAAAAAGAAAAATTCTGGACTGGCCAACCAGACTGTCAATTGCTCTTGGTGCTGCTCGAGGCAAGTTATACATAGTATTCCATATTATTTTCATGGACTGGATGTTCACCGTCTTTTCCCATTAACATTTTGAATATCAGAAGGTTTGAAGAGTACTTTCACTGTTCAGGTTTGACGCATCTTCACACTTTTGCTGGGCGTTGCATTATACATAGGGATGTGAAATCAAGTAACATTCTTCTGGATCATAGCATGTCTGCCAAGGTGGCAGACTTTGGTTTTTCAAAATATGCTCCCCAAGAAGGTGACAGTTGTGCTTCTCTGGAAGTAAGAGGGACAGCTGGATACTTGGATCCAGAGTAAGATTGTTTCTTCAGCTTAAGTTGTTCGGTTTGAATTGTTTTTGGGTTTTGTAGTTTCTTATTTTAGTTTATAATCAGAACTGGTAGACTGTAGTGTAGAGATGTCGGACTACAAGAACACTCTGCCAATTTAAATAAAATAAATAACTTTAAGCTTGCATCTACATACAACGTCAATCTGTCACCATACCCTTGATGAATGTACATGGACATGGATCCGCTAGGTACACGGACAAATTCAGGACAGGCTAAAAATGTCTCCTACTTTTTGCATCATGAAGTTTTCAGGTAGTGCAAAAAGCGTAAACTGTAGAAAACATTTACCTGAACTTAATAATCTCAATCTGGTATTGTTCAGGTACTACATGACCCATCATTTATCAGCTAAAAGTGATGTATTTAGCTTTGGCGTTGTTCTGCTTGAAATTGTAAGCGGCCGGGAACCTCTGAACATACACAGGCCACGTCCCGAGTGGAGCTTGGTTGAATGGGTATGTTTGATCATGTTTAGAGTCCAGGGAATGTTGATACATATATTGTTTCTAAGTCAGATGTTTTATGTAAAGATCAATGACCTCTTACATGACACTGCATTTTGATAGACTGGCTGGAAATTTTTTCCTATCCTTTTTGCCCCTCGAAGATTCAAATCATTGTGAATAAGCATAGCATAATTATCCAATAAGTGTAAACTAACAAAAAGACACCTTTGCATGCAGGCCAAATCCTATGTAAGGGAATCAAAGATTGATGAAATTGTTGATCCAAACATAAAAGGAGCGTACCATGCAGAGGCTATGTGGAGAGTGGTGGAGGTGGCAGTGTCATGCATCGAGCCCTTTGCAGCTTCCCGACCAAACATGGTTGAAATTGTACGGGAGCTGGAGGATGCTTTGATTATAGAGAACAACGCATCAGAATACATGAGATCCATAGAGAGCTTTGGATCTAATCGCTTTTCTGTGGTCATGGACAGAAGGATTTCACCACCCTCTCCTTCAGAACCTTCACCTATTTTATCACAAATGGCTCCTCCGGAGCCAAGATAGTGAATGGTTTTATGAGATTTTTCGTCACTTTGTGAATGATTGTTTTGTTGCTTCGCATATAAGTGATAAAGGAGAAAATTAGGATAATTTCCAAATGCTCTTTTTGAATTTATGCGCCTTCTTTGTGTAATATATTTTTCTTACAGTGAAGGAATCTACTTAACGCTATTATAGTTCTGAAGAACGGTGTGGGCTTTCTTTTGCATTGTTTGACCCTTTTAATAAATGATGAGAACAGCCTGCCAAAACCAATGCAATATATCCAGGCATCATAGGGTCTCAACGTTAGACTTCTTAAATGTGTCACTGAGAATTCATAATTGTACCAAATTATGCTCCACGAAACTTAACATCATAGCACTTTTGGAAGTGTTAGAAAGTCTTTAAAGTGCAAGTGCTTCTCCAAAAGTACTTGGATTTGTGAAAAAAAATGTCCCTGTACTTGTAATAAAAGCACTTCTAGAAAATTTATCTAGAGTATAAGTTCTTTTTAACGTAAGCAGTCCCAAACGGGTCTAGTGAATTTCTAACACGGTAACGGAGCTCTGGATGTAATAGATCTTGGATTTAAAGCCGTCACCCCAATTTTCACTTGTTAATTAATTTGCAAGATGGGGATGTATGCTAAGGAAAGGAGTTAGCTTGAACACGTGTCTGATCAAATTACGAGGGTAAGTTGTGTAAGCAAAACAGATAGGAAGTGAAGGTGTATAAATTCATTGATTCTTATAATAAAAGGATCCAAAGTCAATCTTGAAAACTATAAGTAGCAAGCACCTAAAACCGCAACAAAAATCAACATTGTTTTGCAGACCAACAGGTCCGAAATCTCTGAAGAGTAACCAATTAAAAACATTGTAACACAATAGCGTATAGCTGCTCATCTTCTTGACCATAGTAACTTGTTTGCAGATAAGATGAAGCTAGATGGACAATAGGGTTGATCAAAGAAGACTGAGCTTATACTAAATGCACTGGACTGAGCTATGGGAGCAGCAAGAAGAAGATGAGAGAACACATGCAATTCAACCAGAATGACTACAAAGAATGAGCGAATGATTTTAATGAAGGAAAAGAAGACCACAAAGAATGACTAACTAACGTAAAATACCCCAACTGGCAAAATTGCAACTAGGGTTCTACATAGCTGTATCTGACAGTATTTGGGCAAGGCCTTGTTAATCAGAGACTTGCATCGTCTTTTATCCACTATATCAAGAATTGCCTGCGCTGTCAGATTCTCTTGCGCGATCCTCTTACATTCGTGAAAATGCATCCAATGCATACGTATTTAAGAGAAAATAAAAGACCTTAAACAGAGCATGCTCTGTTTGAAGTGTATACCCGCAAAATAACCTCATGACGAACAAATTACTACTATTACTCAACATAAAGCAGAATAATGGATAGATTACTTTTGAACTGGGCTACAAGACCAAGAAATATGTTCACGTCCACACTATAGACAAGAGGATGTTTACAGTAAAGCGGTATATTATAATCTAATAAGAATGGCATGATCTGCTAAGCATCACGTGCAAAAAGAGAAGGGTTGGCTGATGCAGTCACCACTTGAACTTCAAGAAGTTCTAGCTTTCGTTCCAATACGTCAAGCTTCTCATTCAGTGATGCCAATTTGCTCTTCGTTGTAGCCTCTTCAATAACAAGAAAAACAAAAATTAGCCCAAGAGTTGTAGCATTGATTACATTCCAAAAGGAAGAGAAATTTCCAATTTGTCCAACAAGTAGATCAAGTTAAAACAAACCACCACCATCCTAAAAGGAAAAATCAAATTCGAAACCAGATGCAAGGACTCCAGCAAACTAAATTATTGCAGAACAACGGATTGCGCTGAAGCTGGGCAAAGTAGTCATTGCAACTATGCACCTATAGAAAGATTCGAACTAGGGCTGCAAGAAGAGCTCAGTTAAGAGAAAGCTTGGTGCTTGAACAAGATGATAATTAACTATCCTACATTCGTTGTTTCGGGTCACGAAATTCAACCAAATATATGTGCACTCCCATTTAAAATAGATAAATTAGAACCAAATCTTTGGGCACAACAAGGTGGAATTTTGGCTAAGGTGCTAAGTTTCAGGCTAATGTGCAATGAAAATATATTAAACATATCTTTAATGGTCTAGGACCCTCAAGGGAGGTATATTATAAGTCTAATATCCACTCAAATCTCAAAATGACAGACGCCCAAATCAGCAAATTCACTAAAGCATCAGCAACTTAGAGAAATTGGCCCAAATATCAGTTGGGTCATCACCAAAATCAGCAACCACCATGAAACCAACTGAAGCAAGTCAACAACATAGACAAGATTTTGAGACATACCCAAACCAGCAAAAGACTAGAAACAAACTAGGACAAACAGAAAAACCAAAAAATAAAAACAAAAACAAAAATCAAAACCGAGAATATAGGTTGGAAAAGGATGTACAGAATTGGACCAGGAAATCGAAGAGGCGGCGAACATTGGGAGAAATGTGGGAGATGAACTCGCTGTTTTCCCAATCAGCTTGGACCGCTATCCCAACGTTCACTGCATTTGTTATTCCACCTGCCCGAGCCATCTTGATCTGTCTACTTGGTGCTCACCCAGCAAATTCAAAGATCTAAACAAACTAATATTATATAATATGTATTTCTCATCTATCTAACTGAGGTGGGTACATACATCCTTTATGATTTTTTGTTGTTGGCCTGTGATTGGAGTAAGTTGATTTTTCTTTTTCTTTTTCTATAGAATGGGATCAAATTGATTTTTAATGCTTTTGTATGATGGTGGTGTGAAGATGGCAGGTTTCCTTCCTTTATTTCTTCCTATGTTTGTTGTCTTATTTATTTGTTTGGTAGTTTGTAAAAAATGAGTGGAAGGGTTTGAAGTTTGAGGTGAGGTGGGTTGCTTCTTGCTATATCAACTTTCACATCATAGATAGATTGGTACTGGATTGCTTATGACCTTTTGTCTTATGATTTGTGAGTCTTAC
Source organism: Prunus dulcis (assembly GCF_902201215.1). NCBI lineage: Eukaryota > Viridiplantae > Streptophyta > Magnoliopsida > Rosales > Rosaceae > Prunus > Prunus dulcis. The sequence continues at coordinate 20,358,911 of NC_047655.1, read as the reverse complement.
CTTCCAAGGCAAACCCTCCATTATTTTGTTCTCTTTTTATTTAGTGTTTTTTTTTATTCTTTCATAATATGCTCAATTTTTTATAGGACCTTTGCCTAGCATTTTCGTTTATAGACAAAAAGGTGAATAGCACAATGTTTAGCTAATAAACAGCCTAATATCTATCTTTTCTGTTTTAACAATAAATATACTAAGGATAGTGTTATTTTCCTTCTCAATATGTAATCAAGTTGGAAGTGTAAGATGATACTGCTTACATTAAGTTTGAAGCGTGAGATGACAAACTGGGAGTCTGAATAATAATTGCCCCACTGGGAGTCTGAATAATAATTGCCTTGACAAAGTACTAGTTTAAAACACAAGTGGGCTAGGTGCAAAAAGCAATTATTGTTCTTTTCCACACCTGAGATTCTAAGTTCGATTTCCATCTTATTCAGTATCGCTTATATCAAAAGTATTAACTGAATACATTGATTGCAACTAATTTTTTTCGTTAATTGTAGTTATTTTTTTAATTCTTACCATGGTAAATTCTTTGGAAGGTATGTATGTAAGGAGGAAACAAACGAAAAAGACCATAAAATGACTTCAGCCAAAATATAAAATGAAATTGCAAGATGAGGACCCTCATTCCACTGTTGCAATTTTTTATTTTTTATTTTTTTTGTTGTGTTATTTTCAAGTTCTTGGACAAGCAATCTTATTGAGATGAATGACGCTTACAACATCATTTAGTCATTGACGCAAAAGACCCCTTACAATGGGTTTGGGACAATTGATACATTTGAACTCAATTCTTTTTCTGGCCACACGATGCCTTTCAACTCCAGGCAGAGCCAAAAATAAATTAAAGGTCAAGTAAACATTATAATTCATCGTAATTCATCTTAGTTCATGCAGAAGCCGTGGCTAATAGTCCATTGTGCCTGAGCAGTGGCTCTGGTGAAGGTTCACGACCCCGGAATTCCACGAAAACCTGGAAACAAACAATCAAAACATTCAGAAAGAAACTTAGGAGGAGGGTATTGGATATAAGATTAAAGAAATCTAAATCAGTATGCTCTTCAAGAGCACTTATAAAAAGAACGACAATGAATGGATCCAAAGCTTGGTTAAGCACTAGAACAATTATGGACAAAGCCATATATTATTTCATTACAAAGCAGAGATGGTTGAAACCAAATAAAACTTTTCCCACAAACAAATTGTGGGGAAAAAAATATAAGGAAATCATGAAAAGATATGCATGCCGTAACGAATATAGTTTGTCTAACCTCTAGTGGTGCTTTCCCGCCTCCAAGAGCAAGGATGGTTTCTCTGAACTTGTGTCCGGTTTCTTTAACAGCCTGTTGCAAGATTAAACATCATGCGAATAGATCAAACTTGAAAAGAAGGCAGATGGCTTAACCAAGTCCAATGTCATAGTGTGTTCAAGCATGTAAAAAACCCATGAGGTGAGCAAAGCAGCACGACTTCTACGGGATATGATAAATATAAAAAATCAACAAGGAGCTACGGGGAGGTGATGCATAATCTATTCATGAATTATTACTCCCTGTTACACAATGTAAGTTGCAAAACTTGTCCAGTTCTTATGCCCAGCTGTTTCCAGCTTACCTTGCTGTTATCCAAGCCAGCATCCTCAAATGCAGAGAAAGCATCAGCAGACAACACCTCAGCCCACTGAAAAATAGAGCAATTTCCACTCAAAATAAAATTCCATAGGAAATGGACAACTAAAAATACAAAGCAAGGCCACAAATCACAGGGATATGATAAAATATTACAAATACTTTGATCAGTCAACAAACTCGAGCCAGGGACTGACTTGAAGACATCATTATAAGGTACTAGAGTTTTTTCTCTTTTTTTTATTTTTTGGTTCAGAAAGTTGAACACAGGTTATCTTAAGAGAAAAAACAAGAAATACCTTGTAACTGTAGTACCCAGCTGCATATCCACCTAATATTCACAGAAAAAAGCAATATACAGATAAACATTTAAGGTCAGATGGATTTAAAAATTAGAACACTGCTGAGAAGTTGAAAGTCAGTAAGTAGAAGCAAACCTGCAAATATATGTCTGAAACCACAAAGGAACCTGTCTTCTGGAAGTGGAGGGATCACTTGTGTTCGTTCACTAACCCTGCGATCAACATCGAAGATGGATTCTGATCCACCAGGTATGTAATCAGTGTGCAACTTCAGATCTACACTTGCAAATCTTATCTGAAATATGCAAATCAAAGACAAAATCTGTCATGTATATGAATACAGATGACGTCCTGAAACTATGGATAATACAAGCAAATTACTACAATAAAAAAACAAATATATGTAGTGAAAATCATTCAAAAATTAATGTACAATGAAGTGCATAAATGCTATGAATCTTATCTACAAAAAAGAACTTCTATTAGGCATTTTCTTATTTCACTACAAGTAGTTTAGAATTTGTATTCCCTTTATTAGGTTTTTCTCTGTATTGAAGTGTTCAGCTTTTATTTTATTTTTCTTACTTTTGCACGTAAATTGTATATCAATAAATGCAATTCTTCATCTCTTTGATTGTCTCTTGCCTATCTTAGTTTGGTTTTACCGAAATTTTACAGGTACATTTTATTAAAAGTTGGAACATTCTATAGTTATAATAAAGTTGCACAAGAATGTCGGATTCAAACTTTTGACAAGATGTTTGTCATAAAGTCTTCAAGATGCCAGAATGCACAAAGTTGACATACCTCAGTATAACACCACAAGAAAGACATTCCTCACGGAGAACAAACAATACTTCAGTATAGCACAATGATAAGCAAGACAAAACCCCGCAAAGAATCCAGATTTACATCCTCAATAAAAGTAGAACCAAGTAATATTTAAATCAATAGTACAAGAATAGAACAATAAAAAAAGCCAACACGATGTCTGGAAAAAGTAACACCCAGATACTGAACTGACCTGCCGAAGGCTTAGGGAGCCTGCACGGAAAGTCCTAGCTGCGAGAAGCTTTTTATATGTTTCTTCTGGAAGAGTCTCCCCAGTTTCATAATGTTTTGCAATGCTCATTAAAGTGTCTCTACAGCAATTCAAGAAATAAAACATTAATACTGTGACAAAGAACATAGGATCCTACTGTCACTTGATACAGCATGGAAGGGAAATCAGCTCTAGGTTTTAGGACAGAATTCCCACATATATAAAGTTTTAAAGCATAGCACGCATATTTGACACAATCAGTATAAAGGTAAGTAATTTGAGAAACAAGGGGCAAGTGCGTGATGAGATGATAAAGCAACTACATATTTCATACATGTATCCCTTTCCCCATCTGATTCTTTGACACAATCAGTATATAGGTCTGTCATTTGAGAGGTAAATCTAGAAGATTAAAAGCATAATAGTTCAAAGTATTTTAGCAGACAAGATTACCTATGGTAACACCAGTTTTCCATGAACTGAGAGGGTAATTCAACAGCATCCCATTCTATTCCTCGAATACCAGCAACTAGACCCTCATCTTGCTTAGTCAGCATATGCTGAAGTGCATGACCAAATTCATGGAAGACAGTCTCTAACTACAAAAATAATCACTATTTTATAACTGTGTAAGACAAAAATATACAAAATTGTTGCATTCAGTGCCCCACCCAAAATTTCCCAGATTTTCTTTCTATAAAGAAATTCGAAGCCTTCTTAATAGTTGATTATATCAACTTTAAAAAAAAAATACTCATTGGCATTCTACAAGTAGAAGAATAGGACTTGTTACCAGCAATAGCACAAGCCTAGGCTTGGCAATACTTGCATGCATTCCTCAGACCAAGCCAGTCAGAACATCAATAGGAAAAGTGTTTATGAAAATATTATTTAAATTTGGGCATGTGTTGATTGGATACCAAGGCCTTCACATAAACCAATCAACACTTACTCATGCTGAACCAGAATTAATAAAGTAACTCCAACCACTAGATGGATGGACTCTGATCAGTGCATCTCAATCTGAAAGAGGGATCCATAATACATCCTTGGATCTATGAAACACACGTTCTGTAATCTATATCATCAAACTTTCATATAGCTCCGATACAGGAGGAAGTGAAATGATGGGCTTGATCTCCTCATCAAAAAATATGATGGGGCTCAAAAGTAGGCACATTCCTTTTCCATTCCCACTTAACCATCCCCTGAACCCCTTTACTTTCGCTCCCCTTCTAATTACTCTAGCTTTTGGTCATGGCCAGTTAGCTAAAAATGAATGTAATTCAATTTACCTCGCGGAAGGTCATAAGGCTGGGCTTGTTTCCCACTGGTGGTGTTTGATTGCACACCATGTGTGCCACAGGCAACCTCGCAGAGGCACCATCACGTGACAATACATGACTCCTAGCAAGAACTTCACGCATCCATGCACCTCCCTTTTTCTCTGATGGACGAGTATATGGATCGAAATAAAAGTATGCAATGGGACTCCCGGAAGAATCTTTGATGCGATAGAATCTAACATCATTGTTCCAAACCTGAGAGACGTGTGTATATATATATATATATATGTATATGAGTACAGGATGCAAATTTATATCTTCATTAAATGAACCAAAATATAGCAATTCCAAAAAAGCATACATACCGGAGCTAGACCATCAGCCGGTTCAATATTAATTCCAAAAAGCATATTTGCTAGGTTAAACAGGCCATCCATGACCTTGGGCAAGGAGAAATATGGACGCAATTCTTCCTGTAGAATACAAAGGCAGGAATATAAGTCTTGTGAACAAAAACGGTGGCCTTAAATTAATGGGAAAATGATAGCACACAAAAATTTAAAACAAAAAAGAAAGAGTTTGACAATCTCCAATTATGTTTCATTAATAAATGCTGTCACACAAAAGTGACAACAAAAGATTTAATGAAGTGAATGAGAGTAGTAGGTACTAATTACACCATTTGATGTTACACATGTAATTCCAAACAGATGAAGATTAGAAGTTGCACACAACACACATACGAGCAGAGAGAGAGAGAGAGAGAGAGAGAGAGAGAACCTCATTGATGTCAAATTTAGACTCACGAAGCCTCTCACTCCAGAAGCTGGTGTCCCAGTGATTCAAATCATAAGCTTCTGGAGCATCTTTACTTTTGGAGAAATTCTTAAGATCTTCCATATCTACAAGGATATAAATAAATAAAAACGTCAGTATATTTTCTAACATAAAAGACTTTTTGCTGAATATATTTTCATTAAAAATTATCTTCATTCTCCTCCTTTTTTTTTTTTTTTTTGAAAGCTAACAAAGAATGATAAACTCTATTAAAAAAATCATAGAAATAACTTTCCATAAAGTAGGAGCTGTCAATAATCTACCTTGAACTGCAGCATTCCAGGAAGCACTTCGAAGCTTTTCTAGGAGCTCTTCTGCTTTTTCAACAGTAGCCATTTTGGTTGCCATGCTTACCTGATACATTATATCTCAGCAAGCCTATCATAAGAAAGTGTGTTTAAAATGAATAGACGCACCTCAGCATAGTTATTGTAATTCAGAAGCTTGGCCTTTTCCAACCTAAGCTTCAAAATTGAGTCAATGATAGCAGTATTATCCATATCTCCACTGGATGCACGAGTTACGTAAGCACGGTATATTTCCTCACGCAAAGACCGGTTTCGAGCATGTTGCATAACAGAGAGAAAACTTGGGCCATCCAATGTAATTATCCAAGGCCCATTCTCAGCAGTTGCATTTTCATGCCCCTGATGACATACACAGATGCAACAGATGATACTAAGTAAGATAAATAACAAGTCTAAAGAAAACTCGTCAGGGTACAATTGGAATACCTTTGACACCGCTGTTTGTGCTGCCATTCCCAGAGCAGTGGCTGGCAATCCTTCAATTTCATTCTTATCAGTAACTAGCTTTTCAAACTTCTTTGTGGCATCCAAAACATTCTCTTCAAATTTGTGAGACAGTCTTTCTAGTTCCTGCAAATAGAAATGCCAAAATCAAGTAATGGTAACACCGAACTAAAATGAGAATATCATCATCAAAACCTATTTGTTAGTCTTACTCGAATTAAATAGATATTAACTCATATCCGATATTTCCAAATTGAAGGGAAAAGCCCAAAAAAATTAAATAAATAAATAAACTACAAATAAAAGGCAGCGCAGAAGTTTTCTGATATAGATTAAGTCAAACAATTGCCTCCAACCCCCTCCAACCCCCTCCTCCCCCTCCAAATATATAAGAAAGGGGTAAGCAATGCTCATACAAGCCCATATGAAACTATGTATCCAAGGAATAATATGGCATAAGTTAGCATGCGGTTGTAGCGGTAGCAACTCATATAGTGATGCCAAAACCTGAGTTACCATAAATGGATAACAACCTTCTTCCAAGATTTTTTTTTAAAAAAAAAAAAAGAAAAAAGAAAAAAGAATTCAAAGACACAATGGAGGATGACGTTCAAAAAGACTGCTACAGTACTAGCTTAATAAATTTATTAAAGCACACCTGTTTAATTTTGTTAAACTTGTCTCTTTTATCATCCTCTAGAGAAACACCACACAAAACTGCCTCCTTTATTTGGCCTGCACAAGCACAATAAGAGAAATGTCAGACAAGACAAGCATAGACAAAAACGTAAAGGTAAAAGGAAAACCACACTTTGCATGGATAATGTTTAAGCAGGATGCAAAGATGTTAATTTTGTTAGCTTGTGAAATTGTAACTAAGCCTTCTACAAAACACGCATTGAGGAAATAACAAGTTTTGCACACGGCTTTAAGTCCTGTGTCCAGTTCAAGCACCAATTGCAAGCCATCCTTTTTCAAGTGTAAAATATAGCAAGGCCCACTGGTACAGGTATAATTCATCAAACATCACAATTACTTTAGAATTGAAAAACCAATGAAAAGGTCGTGAACCCCGTATTCCTTCTAGATTCAACTTTTACATGGTACAAAATATATGAATACTCACTTTCAACTATACGTTTGCGGGCCTCAGTCAGCGTCTGCCAATCAGGAGATTCTAGAATAGCTTTAAATGCATTGTAAATTGGTTTACTTTGCCCCAACCTAAGCTGAAACTTAACTTTCTCTGGCTGCAGAGCACCACCGAAAAAGAACCCAAAGAAAAATCAAAACAAAGAAGCCAATTCGGGGACCACAAAAAGTGATTCAAAATAAAAACAAAAATGGAACTTCAAGAACAGACGAGGCACAGAAGCAAAATTTCTGAAAACAAAATCCATACTTGGACTTCTTCAATAGCAGAACGAAGCTCCAAGGAGTCCTTAACAGACTTGAGGTGGTCGACTAACCCCCAAACCACAGTTAATCGGTCAACGATCTTCTCCAGCGGCACGACCAACTTCGGCCAGGTGGGCTCCACCGTACGCTCTAATTCCTCCAAATCACCCTCCTTTAAACCCCACCATGGAAACCATCAAATCCAAACCCAGAAAAAACCAGAACCCAATAAGAAAAAACACGAAGAACCCAGAAACCAATACAAAACAAATAGCCAAAAATACAGAAAAACGAAGAAAATCATAAAATCCCAGAAACTCAAATACGATAAAAATAAAAACAAAATGAATTTTTTTGAAACTGGAATGAAAATCGTACCAGTTTCTTCAAGAGAGCGCGAATCCCAGGTCGCACGTGCTTGGCATCGACGACATCGAAGGGAGGGAAGTCAAAGTCTTGGAGAAGAGGATTGGTTCCGAGAGCTTCGTCTACAGAAGCAGAGGAGGCCATTGCAGTTGCAGATAGGAAAGAACAAGGGCGAGAAGCGAGTGAAGGATTGGTAGTGGCGGATTTGTGGAGTCTGAGGCAGAAGGAGAAGGAAGAAGACCAGAGGGGACAAGACTGGGATTTGGGTAGATGTTTAGGGGCAAAATGGAGGAAAGGAGTGCGCTTTGGGAGGAGAGGGTGCACTGAACGAGAGAGAATGACGCGAGTAGCCATGAGCATGTTGAATATAAGAAGAGAAGCCAACAGGGCTCTCTTTCGTACGTGGAGCTTTAAGATATGCCTCATTTCTGTTTTTTTATCTCTTTCGTTTTGTGCATTTGAGGTTTAAGATATGCTTCATTTTGTTTTTTTTTTATGTGGAAAAATGGCACACCACTAATGGAAGTTGCTTTGTAAATTCGGATTCTGACTGAAAATTTTTTAATTGGGCACACTTTAATTAGAATGGGAATTGTGTCAACGGTCCATAGTTTAGTGGTAAGAGCTCATGAAATCAAGGAAAGAAATTTGATGAATCTTTTATGATTGAAATAAGAGGAACCTCTCAGAGTTCATTATGTTCTATACTTATTTTAACTACAATCATGCTTTCTATTTTTTAGTTAAAATTTAGCTAAAAACACATAAAGTTATTTTATGAGCTCTCTATAAAATTTCAACTTCAATCATACTCTCTAGTTTAGGGAGTCATAAATGCTATAATTATATTTTAATTCAATATAAATGGTCCATCTCTATAAAAATAAATAAATAAATTATATATATATATAGACAATATTGATTAAAGGTTTTAAAATATTCAATAAATAGGGTAGCATTAAATTATAGGAAGTCATTAGGAGTTCATTTTCTCTCAAATTTAAGAGCTCCTAGAGATCTCTCTATTTTAGGAGCTGAATAGGGAGCATGGTTGGAACTTGGAGGTGGATTTTCTTACTTTCTCCCTAAATTTTATTTAAAGAGGTAATTTAGGAAGTCCATTGTAGATGCTTACTAAACCAACATTTCAGATTTATTCTTTGAAATTGTTATTGTTCAAATGTATATGATATATGTTTTTACATTTCATAGTTTAGGCAGTCTCATTGGAAATATAACTTAAGATCTTTTGACTTGCAATATATACTTAAGATTCATAAATAGAAAAACATAGACGTGAGTTAGAACAGTTGGCCAAGGTGCTTTTGATAATATGAACAGTTCATTATCTGTAAAACTTGTTTATTTTAGTTGATTATCATCTTTTGGGTTGTGAGATCGCCTCATGGTGATAGCTTTTTTTTGTTTTGTGTTTGGGTATTAAATCAAGGCAGGTTTATTGCATTACAAAGTTTCAACTAATACATCTATATACATTCACCAGGATCCGAATCAAGGTTTGCTGAATTTAAATACAGTATAACTCTTCATCTTGACGTACGATCCTTCTGCTTTCTCAACCAAGAAAAGTCCGTTGATGACTGCTTACCGTGCCTGTTCCACAAAGATAAATTAAAACACATGACATGCCTGTGGACTTGCTTCAATTAAAGTGCAAAGTTGTGGTTCAATGTTTCAAGTTAGTTGCTTGAATTAAAGCACAAAGCGTAATCTGCAAATATATATCACTTGAATAGTATTCAGGTAATCTCATACCTAACATTGTTCTTCAGTTCTTGTACTTCAAGGTTTCCTTCTCAAACCCAATTGTGGGAAATTGCTTAGCATACTCCTCGACATCATGTCGGAGCTTTGCAATTTCAGATTGGAAGTGAGGGGCGGGCAGTGCGGCCACAAAGTCCTTCAACTTTGTTCCTGGTATACAGAAACGAAGGAAACGCAGTTCCATATTAGCCCATGCAAACACCAGGATTATCAACAGCCAACTATTAGATACCACTTGTATATGAATGACAACTGGACAAACAAAAGCTTGGTGAGCATGAAATTTATGATATCAAATAGTTTAGGAACCTTGGGCTTCCCCCTTGATCTTCACTGCCAACTTCACAGCAGCATCAAAAAAATCTGCAACTTTAGCGAAATCCTCCTCAACAAATCCCCTAGAGGTTAGAGCTGGGGTTCCTGAAGTTTCAGAAAAATCACCGAGTAAGGTTACTGAAATTTTATGAAAGAAAAAGAGTGTAAGAAGAACCAAAATTATGAGAAGCCTTTACCCATCCTGATGCCGCCAGGAACCATGGCAGACACATCTCCAGGAACAGTGTTCTTGTTGGCTGCAATGTGAACAGCTTCTAACACCTTTTCGACCCTGGAGCCGTCAATACCCTGGAAAATGAGGTTTTAACAAACAGACAGTGCTGTCACTGCATCTTTTCATGATAGAAAAACTGTATGGTACACTATTACATGGAGTCAACAGCTCAGATTGGTAGTTTCAAAATTTCTCTGACTATAAAGCACAACTAAGTGGTAGACTTAGATGATTGCACAAACAAATTTTTGAAACCCAGAAGCTTCTCTATACAGTATTAAAAAAAAGAAAAATTCTGTTACCTTGTTCTTCAAATTCACCAAAACTAAATGGTTCTCAGTTCCGCCAGAGACAAGTTCGTAGCCCTTCTCAACCAAAGACTGCATATTTTTTTCCAATTTTTAGCTATTAGAATGCTGGAAGTAAATTATAGACCTATGTCTTAACAAGAGAACATTATATCAAGGAAAATTCTAGCATAGGTGAACAAAAGGAAATGTCTGAAGCTGTTATCTCTATCTCTCTTTTCCTTTTGAAATATATATGCACAGAAATTCTCATATGTTGACATCCAGACGTTATTATCGTGCGGACGCCATGTATTTTGTACTACCCCTCCCTATTTTCCTGCCTGTTTACAATAGCATCCGCACAATAATAATGTGCGGATATCCGGATAAGAGAATAACTGATATACATAAATTCTCCTATGCGGACATCTAGACGCCATGTATTTTGTACTACCCCTCCCTGCTTTCCTGTCTGTTTACAATAGCATCCGCACGATAATAATGTGCGGACATCCGGATAAGAGAATAACTGTATATATATATATATAAATTTAAGATCTTGTCTCAAAAACAAAGATTCTTGCATCTCAGAATATGATACCTGTGCAAATCTTGAGCAATTGCTGAGAACTTGCTCTTGATAAGCTTTGTACTCTGGTGTAGTAGCCTACATTTAAACAAGAATCAGAAAATATGACCAATAAGATTTCAACAGAACTTGAAAAGTAAAATTCTCAAGTATCATTGGTAATTTTATGAAAGAACTGGGGGAATGAGAGTGTGAGGGTAAAAGGGTAAGGTCTGAATTGGCCATGGATGCTAAAGGCCAAGAGAGTTAATACTTCCTTAAAATTGCTTTGGATGTAGCCAGTAAACCATGCATATCTTACATCGGACCATTTGCAAATAGGAACTTCCACATTTTTTTTTCTAATTCAGTGGTCACAGAAAAGTAAAGCAAGTACTTCAAACAAAATTTGCAGTTTGACAGAGTATGTGTCAGTTCCATAAGACAATATAAGGTATTTCAGTTTCTGATCTGTATAGATAAATACTGTCTTGGCCACCTGAGTTCCATAAGATATTTGCACGGGCGGGGAGCTGAGACTCAACTCAAGATGCATAAGAAACCCCTATTCTCAACATCAACAATAACTACTACAGATCATTTATTGCCATAAATAATTAAATATACCGCATTAACAATGGAATTAACTTCTACAAAGAAAATAAAAATTAAATTCCTGGTTATCATAATCAGCATGTACACCTGTTTCAATGCAACTGCCAAACCAGTAATTGTGTGGTTGTGCGGGCCACCTTGAAGCCCAGGAAAGACAGCTTGATTGATTTTGTCTTCGTAGTCATACAGCACCTTCAGGAAAGTATAAACATTGGGTGAGTTTACTAAACTGCAGCTTAAAAGGTAAAAATAAATAAGTTCGAACTGTGATCTTTGAAAACTCACCTCTTTCCCCTGTTTGTTAATCTCTTTTACCCCCTTCCTGAAGAAAATCATGGCTCCACGAGGGCCACGAAGCGACTTGTGCGTTGTGGTGGTCACCACATCTGCATACTCGAAAGGTGATGGGATGACACCAGCTGCAACCAACCCACTGATGTGTGCCATATCTGCCAACAATATTGCTTTCTGATTGTTGCATACCTGTCAAGTCCTTAAAAGGTAAATCTTGGACTTTTCCACCATCACATGAAATCAAATTCCGAATGAAATTATAGTTCTTCCTAGTTCTAGTTTTCTCAAGAAAAGAGGTGTAAGGGTTTCTTTTGAGTTTTTTCTTTCTATTATTCTTATTCAAATCCAAACAAGCTTACCTTGCGAATATGTGCATAGTCATACAGACGTGCATAGGCACTAGCACCAGCAACTATTAATTTTGGCCGAAATAGCGTGGCACTTTTCTCCAACTGCAAATCATGGTTACTCTTGTCAGATGAAGCTTCTACTGGCACAGGTAGATAAATTTAAACATAAAGTTTCTATATGACGAGCAAGAATAATAAGAATAAGATAGATTTCATCTTGGTAACCTTTCAACAGAATGTTGTGGTTTAAATAATCCATTACAGTATTTCAGCAATAAGTTTTTGATAATGTCTTTTTTGGTCTTTTGATAATGTATCAAAAGCTGACAGTTTACTAATCCTACAGCCTACAGGTTTAACTAATAGGTTTGAATTTGCACTGTGTTATTATTTGGTCTTTATTGATCTTCATAAATTCCTCTGTCATGCCAAGGCTAAAAAATAAGGTAGTTTAAGGCATTTCTGAAGTAGGAACTTGGCAACAAAGTAACATTGAAAAAATGAGTTGTACCCCAAGAATCACCATAACAAGAAAACTTCTAAGCTACCTGGTCGTAGTCAATATAGCCAGTGCTCTCATTCAATCTGTACGGCATTGTTTCGAAAAAGATCGACACAGCAGATATCTTTTTAGTGTCAGTCTGCACATTAACAAAAAAACAAAAAAACAAGAAATTTAAGAGGAATGTAGTTACTGTCAAGTATTGAAGTAACAAAAATTGAAAAATTATAAACGGCATGAGGTTCAACTTTCTTCAAAGTCAATAGATGTTACAAGAACAGTGATACTATTCTAGTGCAGCTATTTCAAGTTTCTAGAGAAAAAAGAATCTGCAGATGTTACAACAGAACAGAGGAAATATTTTCAAGTACACCCTTATGTTTAGAATCAAAACAGATGAACACTGATCATAGACTGATTAGACATTTCATCACAGCAGAAACTGCTCACCGGAAGTTGTAATTACCTGATAGCCATGAGAAAGATGTCCACCATGAGGAAGATCAAGTGCCATGATTCTATCATGAGGTTTTAACAATGCAGTGTAAACCTGGAAATTAGCTGGAGACCCTGATAAAGGCTGCACGTTGACTGCAATATAGGAAGATGACATCATGTAAAAAAGAAAGCTTCTATGCGGTTAACATATATTAGATATTGCTGAACCTACTATTCAGGGATTTGATTGACTTGAGTTAGGGGACTTGGTTTGTGCTCAACTTATTTAATACATCAGACTCTAGTACAGCAAGACAATACTGATTATAAATACAGAGGCTAACCCTACTCTATATATATTTTTCATGGTAATTCTTCATGGATTTTGCTCTCTGCCTCTTTTCTTCTCACACCTCCTATCTCTCCGTCATCTTCTCAGTTTCTTATGGCTACACAATCCTCTTCCTCTTCCTCTTCTTCAATTGTCACTTCAACCTTTAATCCTCTACCTAATCCTAGTCTGTAGAATATTTCTAATCTTGTTTCTGTAAAATTGGACAGAAACAAATTTCTATTTTGACACACTTAGCACAGGCAACTGTATATTAGCAAAACATAAGCCATCCAATCTTCAACCCCAAGCAAACACTCATCTCCAATTACTACCAACATTATAGTATTCTCCAGATTTTACTAACTTCTTGCAACTGATACATTCAGTGGCTCCAGGAAGGTGATAAGAATGGTAAGTTCATTCACACAGTTGCTAAAAATAGTCATAGAGGATATGTGATAGGAAGGTAAAGCTAGAAGTAGTGTTGAGGACTAAGATGCAATTTGGAGATGATGGTAGGAAGTTTTTTGTGTAAGTTTTATCTTCTGAAACCAACTCCATTGATCTTCCAAGACATCCCAGGCCTAATTTTGGACTCATATAGTAACAAATAGCTGGAGGCTGTTCATATAGATGTCATCCTGAATCATATAGTAGATGTTCGAAAAGTGGCCTGTGAATGTGAAAATATGGTCCTGGTGAATGTTGAGATGCATACTGCCCGTATGCTTACTTTTGGACATTGTAACAAATAGCTGGAGGCTGTTCATGAGTTATGCCATATGAATTTACCTCCCCATTTTGCTGGATCTAACCGAAATGCTTCCAAAGCACGCTTTTGGCATAAAGATTCTGCCATGTCAATGAACCTGAGAATTTGAAGAGTTATTTCTTAATTAGTTTCTAGCCCAAAATAAAACATAAAGAGTTGACTATGTAAACACCCTGCTTTCAATCAAAGGGAATAGTTGAGAAGATTTCACATACTCATTTCCTCCATAGTATCTAGCACCGGGGTATCCTTCACTGTATTTGTTGGTCATCACTGACCCAACTGCTTGCATCACAGACAGCGATGTGAAGTTCTCTGAGGGTATCAGCTCTAGCCCCTTCAGAAATACAACAAAGAATTCTAATCAGAGATGAAGTTAAACAACATACCAAAACTTGATATCATGCTGAAGAGAAACTTGTTTCCATCATTTAAATTCCCACCACAAAATCATAGAAAATGGAAAGAGATAAAATTTTCTCAATTGTGGCCTAGATAAAATTGTCAACATAGACTACTAAAAGAAAGCACTATTCACAAGTATAATTGTTCACTGAAAAATAGGCATCAAACCACATCACTGTCCATTCTAACAATCATTGTTCATACCAAAGTCTTGATTTTGATTACAGAGTAACAGCATACCTTCCATTGCCTGGTTTTCTCGTGTTCAATGATGTCTGCAATTTCGGGATCCACAGCCTCCAGTGGAGCATTCAGTTGCTTAGGCCACTGTAAGATATAAAGTTCATGCTTTACTATTTAGAAACAAACCACATCAACACACAAAAACACAAAGCAAAAAACCCAAGTCAGATTAAAAACTGGTTATAATGGGAACTTACTGTGACACCGGGCTTCTCCTTGTCGTAGACAGCTTCATTGGGCAAAGATGACTGTAAAATGAAAACAAGTAAGTGGGAAAGTGGTAAAATTATCAGGCATTCAATGACAGCAAAGAACCCAACAACACAAAACAAGAGAAAAAGTAGAAAGAACCATGTAATAATGAGAGGTAGCATTGAAGAGAGGGCGAATGGGCTTGTCCCCAGAAGAGGAAAGCCTGCGAAGCGCCAATGCCATTGCCATGCTGAGTTTTCTCTCGCTCTTTGGCTTCTGGGTTCAGTTGCGTGGGTGAGGTTTTGGTGGTAGTGATTTTTCCCTTTGTGGTTTTTGAATTATCGTGGCTTTTGTCCTTGCTCTCCTAGGTGGGCTTAGTCATGGTTGGTTGCTCAGTTCGACACCTGTTTTGTCTATAGCTTCAGAGTTTAGATTTCATTATCAACTACAAAGATTGGTGCTTTTGTAAACTGGTAACTCAATTATGTGGGAAAATGAATTGGTGTATGAGAGAGAGATATGAGATCAAAGCCATCCATGAAAGGCCTATCCAAAGTTCTCATTTCTCAGCCACAAGGGGACTCTTGCAGATATGGCCTGATCGGGTTTTGTGTATTTTGTGAGACAAATTTGGCCACCGAAGCTTTTGAATTGTTCCTCCAGGAGAGAGAGCACTTCACCAACTCAAATGTCATTTTCGCCGAGGTGGTTATATAGGTTGAGGTAAACTTACGAGAGTAGATATTATTTTGCCAAAGTTATTTTCTTATATGGTAGAGTAATTTGGACCATACATTTCAAGTTTCAACGAACATTAATCATATCAACAAATTCGAGGTTTCAGCTCAAGCGCCCCCTTATTCAAAGTGAGTTAAATTTGACTTTATGTTCAATTTGTGAGATGTAAGATGCATGTGGTTGTTATGGGTTTTTTTTAGGTCTATGATGTTTTTGAGGTTTGTGGGTGCTTGATGTAAAATGGGGCTTATGGGTTTGTTTAGTGCTATGATATTTTTGAGATTTGTGGGTGTTTGGTGTCAAACAGGGCTTATTTGAGTGGTTTTGGGGTGATCGAGTGGCAGTTTGTGTGAGAAGTTTGTCTTGTTAATATGCGGTTTTGGTTCTCCGGTCATATTTGTGTTGTGCAATGAGTCTAAAGTGCATGTTATGTTTTGGAAATTAGAAAGTTATTTGTTTCTTTTTATGTATTAATTGTAATTGAGATAGGAGTAGCCTCCAATTCTACAATGACGGAATTTCGATTTCCATTATTTCAATTTTTGGCAATTGAAGGTTTCAATATTTAGATTTATATATGTTGAATTTTGTAAATGACACTATGAAAATTGTGAAATGACGCATAGTTTGATGAAAATTAAACTCTAGAATTTGATGCTCCAATTTTCACGATTTTTTCGCGCGTCATTTAATAAAGGCTTATTATCACAAAACATCCCTGAGGTTTACGAAACTATCAGATTGCATCCTTTATTATTTTATTTTTTTGGTCACTTATGGTCCTCAAGGTTAGTATGTGCAATCACAAATGGTCTATGACGTTAGGTTCTGTCAAAAACTCTGTTAGTTTGCTGACGTGGTGGCATACATATATATCACAAAACATCCCTGAGGTTTACACACTTATCACAAATGGTCCTTACGATTTTTTTTTAAAATTAAAAATTCATAAAATTTTGGTTTTCTTTTTAAAATTATTTATAAATGAAAAAACAATTTATAGAAGGATTTTAATCTTGAGGACCATTTATGAACCCTAAACCTTTAGTTTTTTTCATTTTTAAATTTTATGAATTTTAAATTATTTTTTAAAAACTTCATTAGTTTGTTGATGTGGCATATATATGGAGCCCACATCTACAATAATATAGTGTCGCATGTATTTAAAATTTAATATATATTTTAAAATAATTATAATTCATAAAACTTTAAAAAGAAAACAAAAAATTTATGAATTTTAAATTAAAAAAATTTCGTAAGGACCATTTGTGATAGGTGTGTGAACCTCAATGATGTTTTGTGATATACATATATGCCACGTCAGCAAACTAACGGAGTTTTTGACGGAACCTAACGGCAGAGACCATTTGTGATCATGCATGCTAACTTTGAGGACAACGAATGACAAAAAAAAAAACATTAAGGATGCAATCTGATAGTTTCGTAAACCTTAGGGACGTTTTGTGATAATAAGCCTTTAATAAATTCCGCACTTAACTTGCCAAACAAGGGAATTGTCAATTTCTCCCTTAAATTCCTGACTTTTAGCTAAATTCTGAGTTATTTTCCCTCATCCAAATGGAGGGTTAGAGCACTTCCACCGCTGCAATTTGACCCGGGCATGAGGGGGCCCAAGTCCCATGTTGCGCTTTCAGCGGGCTTTAGTAGCCTGAGCAAGAGGTGGATCCCAGCAAACTGGGCAAGCCTAAAGCCAAAGCCTGGGGGCATCTGAGGCTAGCTTGGCGCAAGTGGGGTGCACTCACCAACGTTGAAAAAAATTTGAAACTTCTGTGCACTGACGTCATCCCTTATTTCCCCCAACGGCTAAAAGCCATGTGGCTTGTCCAATCGTTATTTGTCCTCCAATCCAATGGTAGAATTTTTATTTTTTTGGTTAAAAAGTTTGAATGTAAAAAAAAAAATTTCTGAATTTTTTTTTTATATAAATACCTACCAATATTATTCACTTTCCACACCAAATCTTCATACATTTTTTTTCTTCTTCCAATATTATTCACTTTCCACACCAAATTTTCTTCACTTTCCAAATTTCATTTGTGTTGAAATACAAATGGCATCTTCCATTGAAGCCGGAGGGGGCGTGGACAACCATGGAAGATATTTTGTTGTTTGAGTGTTGGGTCCAAGTTAGTCATTACCCGATCACGGACAATGAGATGAGGTTCTCTCATATGTGGAGAAAAATTCATGTCGAATTTTGTGAAAGATCAAGTTCTGCTCATACAGAAATTGCCTTGGCTAGTAGGTAGAAAATTTTAAATAAAAAGTTGGAGAAATGGAGAGATGCGTTGACAAAACCAAGGGACAACATTTGAAGCAGCGAAAATCTTGGTAAACGAGGTAAATTATTTTTAATTGCCGTTTTATTAAATTTAATGTCCTTTTTTTTTCCAATTTTTCTTGCATTTCCATTTTAAAAAAAATATAGATTATGCAAGCACAAATGTGGTTCAATGTCATTGGCCAAGGAAAAAAAATCTTTCAACAATCACCAATGTTGGGAGGTGGTGAAAAATTGATCGAGATTCAAAATTATTCCCACAGGTCCGACAGTTGTGTTGAATAAAACGCCTCTCCATGGTTCAACGGCATCATATTTGCTTTTGGATTCCCCGATGAATCAAGACTCACCAATCCAAAAGGAGTCAAGGGCTATTGGGAGAAAGGCGGCGTAGGCCGAGAGAGAGTAATTCCACCAATGATACTGCAAAAATTTTGGAGCAAATTGCTCTGAACAGCACAATGAGAATTAAAAGAGACATGAAAAGAGATGCGGATGAGAATGCAATATATGAAGAATTTGCAAGAGAAAGGGAGTATGCACGCAAACAAGACATGGAAAAGAAGGATCAAGAAACCATAGCCATGGATACGAGCCATATGTCCCATAAAACAAAGTCATTTTGAAAGCTAGAACAAATGGATATTATGAGAAGAAGGCTTTTCCATGACGATGAACCTAGCAACACCGATTGGTTAAATGATGAAGACCATTAGGTTGTATTGCTTGTCTTTTATTTAATGAGTTGTATTTCTGTCTTTTATTTATATTGCTTTTCTTTTATTTAACACATTGCATACATCAAAACACAAAGAAAGCATAATTCATTACAAAACACAACCAAAGCATAATTCAAAACAAAACACAACAAAAGCATAATTTAAAACAAAACACAAACAAAGAATAATTCAAACAACGCATACATCAACACAAAGCATAATTAAAAACTAAGCATCTTCACTTGACTTCATTGACTGTCATTGCCTCTTACTACCCATAAGCATGAATATAAGAAGATTGCATCTCTGTATAACAATCAATCATACGGTTGTTATAACGACTGTCCCTAACCAACGGTTTATGCTCCAGTGGTTATCCATTTGCCCCCACGAGCTGTTCATAAATTCTTGTCAATGCCATGTTTATGGGATCAGGTTCGAACACCTATAGGGCATCATAATCATACTCATCCTCCATAATCATATTATGGAGGATGATGCATGTCATCATAATGCTCCCAAGTACCTCTTCATCAAACATATGAGCAGCCCCCCTAATGATTGTACACTGAGCTTGGAGGATACCAAAACACCTCAACATCTGTCATATAACCCTCTTGATAGACAACAAATAATTTTTCCTTCTCCGATTGAGAATGCAGAATTGTTTTGACGAATATCGTCCGCCTCGGGTAGATTCCGTCTGCTAGGTAGTACTAGGGCTAGGCATCCAAACCGGAAACCATGTAAAATCAGTCGAACCGAACTGACGATACAAGTTGGTTTGGTTTTTTTTTTTAAATTTAAATTTTTGTTTGATCAACAGTGTGAAACCGAACCAAACCAAAGGTATATGGTTTGGTCTCGGTGTGTGATATTCAAAACTACCGATTTAATCAAACTGAATCATAACTGTAGCACTTGTACACGTGTCACGCTTCTATTTGTTGTTGGTTCGGAACCTATAGACCACATCACATAGAATTCCTTCCCCCAGTCACTCTAATCTCTTGAGCTCGACTCAGTTAGCCTAGAATTCTCTGCCTTTTTCCTCCAACGACTGCGACTCATCCCTTTCCTTCCCTAAAATTGCTTCGCCTTTGCCTCGCCGTCGCCTTTTCCACTTCATCGCATTTTCCATCGCCATCACCTGTCATCTCTAATCTCTCAACTCTCAACTCTCATCTCTCATCCCTCATCAAATTCGATATCGAAATCATCTTTCATCCCTTATCTCTCACAGTCTCTCATCGAATCAAAACCACCTCTCAACTCTCATCTCTCATTTTTGCAATGAGGTAATTTTTTATAACTCCAATTTGTTTTCTGATTTTTGCAACAAATTTCTTGGTTTTGGTTTTTTTTATAGTTTTTTTGTTATATATAAGAATGTTATCTAAATTTTTTCTAACTCCGATCTGTTTTCTGATTTTTGCAATTTTTTGGTTTTGGTTTTTCTAGTTTTTGGGTTCAATTATATATAAGAATGTTAACTAGTAGTGTGCTGCATATTTGGGGAAGGAATTGGATTTCTTTGATGTGCTTGCTTAAAGGTTAGTGTGGCTATTACTACTGTGTTTAGTAACTTTAGTTGAATCCTTGCTACTGCTGCTGCTTGTTGAATTGAAACCTTGTTATTGCTGCTATGTTGAGTGTTTAGTTGTATGATAGGTCAGTTTTTGTTGTAGTCCTAAAAGCTTCGTCCAGCGTGAAAAGTAGTTTGTAGACTCATACCATTAACACACCCTTTACCCTAATTGAGACTCCTCTTGCTGATCCACAAACAGTAGAAAAGGAATCACCTAATGTCCCACTCCCTCCACTTCCTCCTAAGAGACAACCTGTTAGGAAACCATCTAAGGTTTGGAAGCATTTTACTAAGGAACTAGTTCAAACGAGCAGTGATGTAGGGCCTAGGACTTCTTGCAACTATTGTCATTCATCTTATGCATGTGATCCTATTAGAAATAACACATCTACTTTAATGCAACATTTGAAGGTCCAATGCAATGGGAGTTCTCCATTGAAAGAGGATAATAAACAAAAAGTTCTTTCATGTGAGAATAAATGAGGCCTAGTTGCACATGCATTTAGGAAGGAGAGAACTAGAATTGCTTGTGCAAAGATGATAATAATTGATGAGTTGCCTTTTAAATTTGTTGAAGGGTTAGGGTTTAAGTACTTTATGAGAAAGGCACAACCTAGATTCAATCTACCGTCTCGTAGGACCATTGCTAGAGATGTGTGGTCAATCTTTGAATAGGAAAATGTCAAACTAAAGAATATCTTGAGTGTAAATTCACAAAGAGTGTCTCTTACTATCGACACTTCGACTTCTATTTAAAATGTGAATTATATGGCTTTCACTACCTATTTCAGTGATGATGGTTGCAATTTGCATAAAAGAATCCTAAACTTTTGTCAAATTTCAAACCACAAGGATGAAGCTATTGGGAGACTAATAGAGAAGTATTTGGTGAATTGGGGAATAGAAAAGGTGTTTAGTATCATAGTTGATAATGCAAGTGCTAATGATGGTGCTGTTAAGTATATTAAGAGCCAATTAAGTAATTAGTACGCACTTTTGTGGGATGGGAAAATGTTACATATGAGGTGTTGTGCTCACATAACCAACTTGATTGTCTTTGATGGGGTGTTTGAATTGCATGACTCAATTAAGAGTATTCGCAAAACTTGTAGGTAGACAAGATCCTCACCATCCTGGTTAGAAAAGTTTAGGCAATGTTTGTTTTTTGCCAAGATTGATAGCAAAGGTTTACTATCTTTGAAATGCAAAACAAGGTGGAATTCCACCTATTTGATGTTAAATGCTGCCTTGAAGTTGCAAAAAGGTTTTGATAGGGTGGCATTGGAGGACTCTAACTTTGAAGCTTACTTTAATGAAGTTGACAAGGATGAAATGCCAAAACAAAAGAAAAAAAGGTTTGGAGGGGAAGCAAGCTCGAGGACAAGGGTGAGAACTCCAACAGCAGGGGATTGGCATTATGCAAGGGCCTTTGTTACTTTCTTGAAAAGATTTTATGAGGCAACATTAAAGTTTAGTGCTTCTAAGATAGTCACTATTAATGCACCCTTCCATGAGATGACTAAAATTGTTAATGAGTTGAATGGAATGATGCAAAGCCGAGACCCTTTTATGAAAAGGGTGGCAACTTCAATGAAAAAGAAGTACGACAAGTATTAGGGACAAATTGGGGGTGTGAACCAGCTTATAATATTGGCTGTAATTCTTGATCCGAGGTATAAAATTGACTATGTGCAGTTAGCCTTCCCTTTTTGGAAGTAGACGAATCCAAGGTTGATGAGAAGATAGTTGAGGTGAATAAGCTTTTAATGCGCTTGTATGAAGAGTACAAGAAAGAAAACACATCTCTTACCCACTCTTATGTGAAAGAAATCATGGAAAATGGGCCAGATCGAAGTGTTGAGAGTGATCCAATACTTGAGCAGTTTATGAGATCAAAAAAAGATAAGATGTAGTACAAATTGGGAATGAAATGGATAAATACTTATTGGAGCCTGCTGATAATCCAAAAAATGTGGGGTTCAATTTGTTGGGTTGGTGGAAAGAACACTCTCCAAGGTTTCCAATCATGTCTAAGGTTGCAAAAGATATATTTGTTGTTCATGTTTCAAGTGTACCTTTAGAATCTACCTTTAGTGCTGGGAAAAGGGTTGTGGATTCTTTTCGGGCTTGTTTGACTCCCAAAACTGTTGAAGCCCTTATTTGCACAAATGACTGGTTGAGAAGTGAGGGTTTTGACTTCAACAAAGAGCCCACTAAAGATGAATTGGAGTTGTACCTAACTTTGAAGAAACTGGAAAAAGGTAATGGTTTTTGTTTGGTATTGTTTTTCATTTTAATTTGTGTGTTTTAACTTTCTAAACATTAACTTTTCTTATGTTTTAATGTTCTTGCAGAAGTTGAAACATTTCATTCAAATGGACAACCTCCTAGTGACATTCTCATTCCCACAGATTGATTGAAGAAACAACATGGCAGCAGCTGCTGCAAGTTTGCAATAAGCTTTTTTACTCAGTTGATGCTTTGTAATTCTAATTTTTGATGTTGCTTTAATGGTTTATTGTTGTAACTTGTAATATCGTAATATCTCCCTTTCATGATGGTTTGAATTTGTTAAATTGATGTTTGATGTTTGTCATTTTGTGTGATGATGGATTGTAATTTGTTAAATTAATGTGTCATGGATTGTAATTTGTTAAATTAAAGTTTGATGTTAAAATATGCTTTGAAATTCATGTATAGTCTTACATGCTTTGAATTGGGCTCAGAAATGTATTTTTTGTGAAATTTGGGCAAATTTCTAATAAAGCCCAAAAATCCAAACTGAACCAAACCAAACCAACAAGTTCGATTAATCGGAGTGACTGGTTTACACCGGCTATGGTTTTCGATTTCAATAATAGTCACACTGAGACCTATGGTTCTGTGTTTAGGTTGGGCCCAAAACCAAACCAACCTAGACCGAGCCCAGCACTAGGTAGTATTCACTCGAGTAGACGGTATTGTTGATTTTATAGGTGATCTGAGGGGCTTGACCTCTCAACATATCGTTGAACATAGGGGATTGACCCAGCATGTTGAGGTCGTTTTGAGATCCCGCTACTCCAAAAAAGGCATGCCAAACCCATGTATTGAATGATGCAACGGCTTCCAGAATGATACTTTTTGGCCTTTCTTATTCTCATAATCTCCTTGCCAGGCAGTTGGGCAATTCTTTCATTGCTAGTGCATACAGTCGATACTTCCAATCATGCATGGGAAACCTCGAGCCTCATCTTTTTGTAGAAGCCTTTGGAGGTCCCTAAGCGTAGGTTTGCGGAGATAATTCCTCGTGTAGAAAGTTTCGATTACATCACAGAATCTGACCAATCTCTCTAGGATAGTGGATTTCCTCATCCCAGTAATCTTATCCACCTGGTTTGCAGATGTGCCAAACGCTAGCATCCGTAGAGAAGCTGTAAGCTTTTGCTCCAAAGGAAGCCTTAAAATCCCAGTAGCATCACACTTCTGAACGAAGTATGCGTCGTAATTACAAACATCATGCATGATTTTATTGAACAAATAGGGCTGCATTCTATATTGCCCTCAAAAATCAACAATATAGTACAACGAATTTGGGATAAAGTAATCTTCTAAAAAGATTTTTGCCCCAAAAATGCCTACGTCTGTCCACATTCAGTCCACGGTCGACTTGTGAACCATGGTGGCTGCCTTGACTTGATAGATCGAGCATACCCACTGCCATGGCAACTTGTTCATCATTTTCTTCCTCCTCTCTTTCTTCTTCAACTTGTCTGCGGCTTCTTTCTTTCATTTCTCGCTCTTGCCTCTCCAAGCACCTCCTCATGTAAGACATTGAGAGTGGACTATGAAATCTAAAATCTAAGAAATGAAAGGATAGAGAGGATATGGTGTGAGAGGACTGAGTTGAGGCTCTGGTTTTATAGAGGGATTTAGAAGATATAGTTGACACATGACACAATTTTAGAAGGTGAAAATCTTATCTAAAATCTAAAATTTGTATTTTATAATAAATATCAACATGTGGCAACCGAGAACCTTATCTGAAATTTAAGATGTGAATTTTATAATAAATATGGACAAGTGGCAACCAAAAATCTTATCAGAAAATTTTATCCTAAAATTGTATCCGAAAAATTTATCTGAAATATGAGATATGAATTTTATAATAAATATTGACACGTAGCAACCGAAAATCTTATTCGAAAATTTTATCCAAAATAATTGTTTAAGTATAATAATAATAATAATAAATACAAGTGAATAGTATTTGTCCTTTGCCATGACAATGAATGGAAACACAACAAGCCTTTTGCAATGGCTGTCACTATTCATATGAATAGTAACAATCCTTACCTTAGAGCACTTCCAGCAATGGAGGCTGGGCTCGAGGTGGGGAGGGGACGGTGGGGTTGGGGATTAGGGCCAAAAAAGTGTTTCCAGCAATAAAGGCTAGGCCAGGCAGAAGGTGGACCCCAGCAGACTAGACTGGCTTGAGGGGGAGGCGAGCCTGACTTGGAGCCTGAGTTTTGGGGATGACGTCAACGTGCTACAGTTCCGCCAGCAGCTAGCAGCCACGTGGCGTTGTCTTCCTCCAATCTAAAGGCAGCGAATTTTTGTGCAATAAAATAATGAAAAGAATTCGAAATTTTTTAAAAAAATACCCAAAAATTAATATATATATATATATATATATATATATATTTCTATAAATACCAACCAATACTCTTCACTTTTAACACCAAATCCCCATACATTATCTTCTCCTTTAACTATTATTCACTTTCTACTCAATTTTTTTTCACTTTCAAGTTTTATTTTTCCGAAATCTTATTCGAATTTTTTTTCCGATTATGAGATATGAATTTTATAATAAATATTGACACGTACGAACCCAAAAATCTAACCCGAAAATATTATCCAAATTAATTGTTTAGGTAAAAAAATATGTGAAAAAAAAAAGAATAGTATTTGCCATTTGCCATGACAACTGGTGGAAACACACATTGCTTTTTGTAAGGGCAGCCACTATTCACGTGAATAGTGGCTGCCCTAGCCCCCCCTTGCCATGGCAAAGGGCAAACTGCTAGAAGTGCTTTTAGAGCACCTCCACCCTAAAAGGCAAGGGCAAGGCAAAGGCAAGACAATGTTTGATACTATTCACGTGAATAATGGCAGCCTTGCCTTTTTTTGTTCCTACCCAAAGGATAAGGGCAAGGGCAAACACTATTCACCTTACTTTATTTATTTATTTTTTTTTTTACTCAAACTATTAATTTTGATAAGCTTTTTGGATAAGATTTTCGGTTGCCACGTGTCAATATTTATTATAAAATTCTCACCTAAAAATTCAGATTACATTTTCGAATAAAATTTTCAAATTAAATTTTAGGATAAGATTTTTGGTTGCCATGTGTCCATGTTTATTATAAAATTCACATCTCACTCACCATACAATTGAAATATCTACTCACTCATCATACAATTGAAATACTCCTGGTCCTCATAGTCCGACACAATAGAGTATAAGGACGACTCAATCATTGGCGGAGGCGGTTTCACCGGATCACGACATGGGGGAGTATTATCCTCCGGATGACATAATAGTGCCATTATTTCCAACACGGAACGCACCACTGAAACCGACTGCGGGCATTGTTCACTTGAGGAGCCATATGTAAGGGTTTTCCGTCTTTTTGTTTTCCCGTGAATAATCTATTAAAAAAATAAAATTGAAAATGCAAGAAATATATATATATATATAAATGACATTGAATTGAATAAAAAAGCAATTAATATTTTTTTTTACCTCGTCGCCAAGATTTTGACCTCTTCGTACGTTTGTCCACGACCCTCTGGCTTTGATGGAAGGTATTTTTACACAAATGGAATTTTGTAGTAGAAAATTTGGTGTGTAAAATGGAAAAATATTAGAAGGAGATGAATTTGTATGAAGATTTGGTGTGGAAAGTGAATAATATTGGTAGGTATTTATAGAAAAATGTTCCATAATTTTTTTATGTAGTTTTCAATTTTTTTTAACAAAAAATTAGATAGTTGTTGGATTGGGCAAGATTTTTTTATCAGATGCTCCAGGAGAAGCCATGTAACTTGTAACCATGGGGCTATGTGGGCTGGTGGGTCAGCGTTGACGTCACATTGATATCGGCAACCTTCGGGCAACAGCCCAGTCCACTTTTGCCCATGGGCTTGCCGAGCTGGTGGGTGCCATGCCTTGCTCGGGCTAGCCTTTCTGCACTGGAGGTGGAAATTGGGCCTGGGGGGTCTGTTGCTAGGGCGAGGGGCTTGCGTTGCACTTGCTCTAACCCTTTCCTTTTGCCATGACAAATCGGTGAAACTGCTATTAAAGAAGTGATGGTGTTGATGGTGTAGTATGATTAAGATCTAAAATATCGTGATCAAGATCTAAAATATTGATGATATCAGAAATATCGGTAGTCCAAAAACACGAAAATTTAGATAGAAATATCGGGATATTATCGATATCGATAAAAATTGAATAAAAACCACAGGAATCGTAAGAAAAACTTGGAAATTTTTATTGGAACTTTGGAGGATGTTTATTTAGTCAATTATCTATTAGTTTATCACAACAATTTGGAAGGAAATGCATTGCATGATGGGTTTAATTGATTTAAGTTTATTACTAACGAGCTGATAAACACTGTGAGTGTAGAAAATATGTAGTAATTAATGAAAGAAAATTAAACACACCATAATCATTTATATATAATGATTTACTACATTTTTTTTACACTTTATACATTGCATGGTAAGATACATGAGTGACTTAGTACCACATAGAGTTCTCCTTTGCGTATTATCAGGGGTGAAGCTAGACTTGTAAAGTTGGGAGAGCCGAAGTAGAAAATACAAATATATAAAACACCTAAGTATTCAATAATTACATGTTTATATCTAAATATTTCTAATTGAGTCATGTCTAATTTGTTTTAGAGGAAATTTTAACTTAAATTATAAGTTGTTTATTACAAATTAAATATGTTATATATAATATAATAGATGAGAGATAAAAATCTTGGGGTGCCAGGGCCACTCTAGGCGTAGGAGTGGCTCTGCCACTACGTATTATTACAAAAACATAAGCAACATGGTAGTTAAGGCGTTGGGGGAGTGAAATGGTAGGGGTTCAAATCCCATTTGCGTGTGTGCTTTGTGTTTTTTTTTTCTTTCCTTTTTTTCATTACATTGATATTTTCGATATTATAGCGATATTTTGACAAAATATTGCTGAAGTGTGAGCGAAATTATTGACATCGATATTTTCCGATATTATCGATATTTATACGATTTGTGTATGGATACATTCTAAAATATCTGTGACCTGAAAACATGATAATATCCTCGATATTTCGTCGATATTTTAGACTATAAATATGATTAAAGGTTGAGGGAGTCACGGGAGGTGCTGGTGTTGTTAGTGTGAGTGAGGTGTGGCTGTCCAAACAAATTCGTAAATTTTTTTAGAGATCATGTAGTTAACAAAAATAAAAAAATAAAAAAAATAATCATTTTACAAAAGGGATATACTTTGTAATTAAAAGAATAAAATATGAGCCTTCAAAGACAATATTTGGGTATCCACAAAATCACACTTCAATTCTCCAATAAATATTTCGACCAAAAAAGAGTCTCCAATAAATAAATAAAATTTTAAGTAATTCAGACCCAAAAGGAGAAAGCCTACAGAATGGGGTGGGCTTGGGCTTGACCCAAGACCAAAATAATGACGGAAAAGAAAAAATGAAAATCGCTAGAAGGAGGGCTCGAACCTCCGACCTTGTGGTTAACAGCCACACGCTCTAGCCAACTGAGCTATTCCAGCTTGTTGCTAGATGACGCCATTTATATATATATATATATATAAATAGCCAAAAATAGCCAAAATTGCTGCTGATATGTGTTTTGGAGTGGGACAATTGCTGCTTCTTATCAAAAATAGCCAAAATTTGATCCTTAATTTCAAAAATGTCAGTTTTTATAAAATATTTGAAATATAACAAAAAACTCACTTAAATAGACACAAATGCCCTCAATTTTAAAACCCGTATAAACCTAAAAAATAAATCTTATTAAATAAAACTTTGGAATATTTTTAACCCACGTTTGTACAGAAGAACAGAAGTTGAAATATATCATCCTATTTATTGATATTTTAACCAATTTAAATTTAGTCTCAATCCAAGCATCACCAAACATTGATTAAGTGTTATTCAAGTTAAGCCAATTCAAGCCAAGACAATTTCTGAGAATAGTTCATGCCAAGACAATCTGCCGTAACAAACGAGGCTGAAGGGACCAACTTGGCAAATGACTGAAAGACTTGTTGCCGGATCAATTGCCCAAGTTTGTTCGAATGACACCATTATTTTGTCTTATCTGATGGATCAATCTGCTGAGTAATCTGCTGAGTGTTCCCCGCACGCATAATTGCTGCACCGGCTTCTCAAAGAAGCTAATAAGTTTCAAAATTGGCAGCCCATCCCACACGTCGCGTTGCCTTTTAAAAGTCACACAACCATATTTTTACAATTTGAGTGACAAAGTGAAAAGAATTTTCCACGGAAAAGAATTGATTTTTAGGCCAAAGAAGAATCAAATCATGATATAAGTCAGTGTTCCCAACATTTTCCACTTAAAAATTATATCCTCGTTGCTAAGCTTGGTTGGATTTTACTTTTTGTTGTATTGTTGTGCCTTTTTGTGGTTTCTAAATAAAATATAGGGTTTGTCCAATATAGGTAAATTAGGGTTTGTCCAATACAGGTAAATATAGGGTTTGTCCAATATAGGTCCCTACCATTTTTATTTCTTAGACATATACCCATCAATTTTACTAGTCATTTAAGTTTAAAATTGGGTTTTACACAAAGATTTATTGAATGATGGGTATATGTCTAGGAAATAAAAATTGTAAGACCTATATAGGGTTTGTCCAATATAGGTCCCTACCATTTTTATTTCTTAGACATATACCCATCAATTTTACTAGTCATTTAAGTTTAAAATTGGGTTTTACACAAAGATTTATTGAATGATGGGTATATGTCTAGGAAATAAAAATTGTAAGACCTATTTACCAGTATTGGACAAACCCTAATTTACCTATATTGGACAAACCCTATATTTTATTTAGAAACAACAAAAAGGCACAACAATACAACAAAGAGTAAAATCCAACCAAGCTTAGCAACGAGGATATAATTTTGGGAGATTCACTATAATACCCAATATTGGAGCCTAAATTATAAAAAAACCCTATATGAAATGGACTTTAGAAACACACCCAAAACCCATTTACAACATAACAATAAGGCTTTTAACTTCTTTTAAATTACAAAACTGCCATTGATTTCTTAAAACAAACCCAACCCAAAACCTCATAAAACAGCCCAAAACACTCAATGGGGTATCAAAGTAATTTAATAATTAAAATTAAATTCAATAGGGCCAGCTATTATTTTTTGGGTTTTTTTGGGGTATGTTTATAGAAATTAAATAGTGTAGGGTTTATTTATAGTTTTAGTGCTAAGAATGGGTATTTGACTAAATATCTCTATAATTTTTAAGTGGAAAATGTTGGGAACACTGACTTATATCATGATTTGATTCTTCTTTGGCCTAAAAATCAATTCTTTTCCGTGGAAAATTCTTTTCACTTTGTCACTCAAATTGTAAAAATATGGTTGTGTGACTTTTAAAAGGCAATGCGACGTGTGGGATGGGCTGCCAATTTTGAAACTTATTAGCTTCTTTGAGAAGCCAGTGCAACATTTATGCTTGCGGGGAACACTCGGTGGATTGATCCATCAGAGAAGACAAAATAATGGTGTCATTCAAACAGACTTGGGCAATTAATCCGGCAACAAGTCTTTCAGTCATTTGCCAAGTTGGTCCCTTCAGCCTCGTTTGTTACGGCAGATTGTCTTGGCATGAACTATTCTCAGAAATTATCTTGGCTTGAATTGGTTTAAGTTGAATAACACTTAACCGATGTTTGCTGATGCTTGGATTCGGACTAAATTTAAATTGATTAAAATATCAATAAATAGGATGATATATTTCAACTTCTGTTCTTCTGTACAAACGTGGGTTAAAAATATTCCAAAGTTTTATTTAATAAGGTTTATTTTTTAAGTTTGTACGGGTTTAAAATTTGAGGGCATTTGTGTATATTTAAGTGAGTTTTTTGCTATATTTGAAATATTTTACAAAAACTAGCATTTTTGAAATTAAGGATCAAATTTTAGCTATTTTTGATAAATTCTCTAATTCAATCCTGTCCATCTGCAATAACAGTACAAGCATAAAATATAAATAGCTACCTGATAAATACGTGGAAGTAAATAACAATCACATTGTTCAAGTTTGAGCGATAAAATATAAAGGAATCCAAGGAGGGGAAAAGAACAAGAGAGATAAAATAAAAAACAGGGACACTAGATCCGAGAGACTGTAGTATTTGCCTACATGACACTACTGCCCTCTGCTTATCTCTTCATCCTGAGTTTATCTCTTCCCTTACAAATTACAGAAACACGACAATTACCAAGTCCCCACATGTTTTGGTGGGGCTGGTTGATGTGTTGTTGTCTTGTTGTCTTGTCCCGCAATCACATGCTTAAATCGAGTGGATAATTATTTCTCTTACAACATTTTCATGGCTGTCAGGAATTCCCATTTTATAATTTTTTTGTCATCATTTTAGTTCATGGCATTTCCTTCAATATGTCTACGAATTAATCATTGGAGAAAATCATTTATGTGCTTTCTTGGCTCTTTCTGTTGTTTATTTTTCTTCCACTCACATTTGATCTCATTACATCCCTTGATACCCTTGATTTATAGAAACTTACTAAATGAGTTTATTTATTTTTATAAATAATAGAGGATTATGCGAGATTAGTTTCTCCGTGAAGAGATGCGAGAATCCACCCTCCATTCTGAAGGAGAAGGGAACTATACTTGTGGGAGAACCCACCCATCCCCTGATCAAATGTACATAAGTTTATTAGCTTGTGTGCCTTGTTCTTTACAGTTTACAGTTAAGCATCTTTCAAATACATAAAATATGTGTCAAGCATTTTGTTATAAGGGCTTTAAAATATTATAACAAGATCAAGTTAACAACCAAGCTGTTTCAGTCAATCAAAATCAGTGGTGGAGATTCTCTCCATCTTTAATGTTATATAATAAACAATCATAGAAGTTCCTATAGACTAATAACAATTATCACACAAATAGGATGCGTGTAAGACTAATCACTACTAGAAAACTTCACTATATGTCACAGATACACTGGTGACATGTATTTATGTTAGCCGCAAACTATCCGTGGCCAACGAGTGTTAGTTATGAATTGAACACAGATCATGTGACTGTGGTCGAAGCAGGTGTTGCCATTAATTTTCTGCCACGATAAAGAGTGTTCGTGGCCTATAAATAATGGATCTCACCATCTCTTCTCGCCTTTGCAAAAGTCTGCCCCCTCCCCTCCCCTCCCCTCCCCAATTAATTAAAAAATATTAGGACTTGTAAAAGCTGAATATTGGTTTAGATACCTGACTTATGAGTTTGGTCTTTTTTAGTTTTATTATCTAATGATTTGGAGCTGTCTTGTAGTTTTCATACGCACTGTTTGCATATCTTTTAATTTGGTTCCATCCAAATTACATTTAGGAGCAAATGATGCATAAAATGGGAGAGAGTTTCAATTTGTTTCCATTAAAATTAAAATTAGGAACAATTGATGCATAAAATGAGCCTAAGCATGTCAACAGATCTAACTGAACAACTCAAAAGGAAAGATATCCGGACTTATCTAATAGCGCCTCGAAGTTTTTGGAAGGTTCTTTAAGATGATCAAACTCCAATTTCGAATGGGCTGAAAATTTTGGTTGATAGTAACAAACAAAACAACCCCACTCTTTACAAACACATATAATATGCTTAAAATAACCAATCAACAAACGATATATTCTGTAGCCAGGAAGGAGAGAGTTGGTGTGTAAATATGCTTTGCGTGCATGTGATTTTTGTCTGTGCCATCATTTTCAATCTGAAACCATGCTTGAGGCCCACAAGACTGGTGCAATTACAATAAGAATACAGTTCTGCATCCACCATGCTTATCATTATTAGTACCTATAAAGAGAGAGAGAGAGAGAGAGAGAGAGAGAGAGAGAGAGAGAGAGAGAGAGAGAGAGAGAGAACATATCCTTGCCTTAATGTTTATAATGGAGAGAGATGAAGTTATTGAACATCACAGGAGATCCCCTAACCTTTCCAGGTGCATGATGTCCCCTTCATGCTTTCCAGTGCAGGGGGAAATGGAGTACACTCGCCTCCACGGCTGCGGCCGCAGCAAGAGAAGCCCGCGATGGCGAAACTTGCTGCGGAGGTTGCTGAGTGATAGGGGCAGAAGCAGAAACATGTATGGCTCTAAAACTACGTCGTTTCAGTATGATGCAGTCAGCTATTCCCAGAATTTTGATGACGGGTGTCACTTGCAGGAACAAGTAAATAGACGACATATTCAAGCCATGTTTCATGATGTGAGATGGGATCGCTTACATGAGTGATGTTGTTGTGTGCAGCTGCACTAGCTAGATGTGTAAGTACAGATTTTTTATTAATCATTGTATTGTAAATATTTCAGATCTATATGTGTAAGCATATATATATATATGCAAATTTGAATCTTCTCTGTTTTCCTTTTTCAATTTCTGATGCTCAATCGTGAGGAGGTTTTCTGTAATGCGGAATGGATGTATGTTGTGAGATTAATTCGGGATGTGAGTGGCGTCCGTACACTGTTCTAACGGTACTCGTATTCCGTATTAATCTCGTAACAAAATTTCAATAAGAAGATAAATTAATGCATAGCTTTAACATGGATCTACTAAAAATTAGTTATGTATAATATGTGTAAATGTAGATTCTAGCTTTTTTTTTTTTTTTTTTTTTCATAACAGGCTTTTAACTTATAAAAAGGGACTTTTCTTTCATTTTTCAAGAAGGGTGGGTTTTGGCCTGTTTTGTTTATCTATAAAACAAATATAATGTTTTTATACATATTTAGCTAATTGTACATCTACTCTTGAAATACCGTTCGGCTCCTGCCGGAGCCTCACTTCCCTTATGTTTTCTATTCATATGAGGATTTGAACACATGGTAGGTAGCTCTATTGAGATACATTACAAATTTCTAAGATCAGAAAGAAGTCTTATTATTTGTGTTAAACTGGATCTACCTTAGTATATATGTTACTTCAACAATGCACGGTTTTTACACAATAAGTAACAATGTTCCACACAATGATCATAAATTGAAGCAAGAGAAACCCCACAAAGAACAAAAAGAAGGATGGTTTGATAAATTCCCAAGTTTTTGAAGTAAAATATTTGCTTATTACAACATTAATTTTGTATGTTCGTTTTGCGGTTAGCCTAAGGGATGAGGGTGAGCAGAGAAATGTGTTAGAATTAACTTAAAGGGTCTAATTCACTTCCATGGATAAACCCTATTTTGGTTAATTAATCACATTTCTAAGTAAGTTTTATATATGAATGTAAAAAAATTAAGATTTCTAAATAGAGGAATTTCATCGAAAAAAAGGTTAATTATATACAACCCCTCAAACTTTGAGGTCAATTTAAATTGGTAAATTGATGAAAATCTACACATAAGCACATAGATAAAAGAATATGTTAATATTTTTGTTAAATGATAATGTGGCAAATATAGGTGTCATCTATATATATAAAGCAAAAGGTAGAGAATGGCAAAACATTCAAAATACCATATAATGTCATTGGTTAATGCAAACATTAAGAATTGAAATTATTAATTAAATGAGAATAATATAGTAAATTCACACTTTTTCATATTAAAAAAAATTAAAATTAAAAGAAAAATAAGTTAATGAATCCTATTTTTATGGAACACAACTACTTATTATTTTTATAATTCTAAAATAAATTAATAAATGAAAAATGAAAAACCTCTCGCACTAACCTCAATTTCTGATAACTTCTTTTTCGGTAAACAATTTTTATTTTTATTTCTTTGTATTTTGTATTGCAAATAAATAGAAATTTTATTAGACAAAGGAAAGCTTTTACCGGGCCATCAAAGCCCATGAAGAGCACAAAAAAGCCCCAGGGAGGAGAAACCCAACAATTACAACTGCCATAACAGCAAGCCCAACAGGCGGAAAAAAAAAGAAGAAAAAAAACAAGACAATCCCACCAGGGCACAAAAGGAACTTAGCTAGACTTTTAACAATCTATGCTCTCCAGCGAAAAGAAAAAAAAAAGTTTTACATTATATACTTGGGTTGTAAGTTATTTTGTTTAGGGCAAGTCTGCTAACATTTGTCCACGATCCTGAGATACTTTGATATATAGACTGCTGCTGCATTTTGATCAGCACATTTTAGATGAAAATGTTACATAGTGGAGGTTTATTTTTCTCAATTAAAGAATGTGAATGAGAATTTTACCCGTTTTGATTGCTCTTTGTGGTGTATGTTAAGTTTGTTGGTTTGGCCGGCGCAGCTGAAACTGGTTCGGGACATGCGAATCATCACTTATGCTCATGCCATAGGGAATGCAGGCATTTCTGCTCTCTGAATTTACAGCAGTTGTGCCATAAACCTGATACATGTGAAGTCAATTAGTGATGTTTTTATGATGTTTTATTACATGTTGTAGTTATAGAATACCTGCTTGAGTAATTCCATTTTTTCTTGACGAATGAGATTTACCTTGTTAAAGAGTTCCATGTTTTGTTGATGAATAAGATTGCTCTGCATGGATCAGAGAAATAAGAAAATGCTATGATGGTTGAAATTGAATTAACTCTTAGGTGGAATGTGTAACAAGGAATGAGCAATTATGTGTTTCTGGAAAGACCTTTTCATTGAGCTCTTCTATTTCATCAGTTAATATTTGTTCCTGCAAGAGTTTCAATGCTTGTTATTTGTCAAACTTCTACCAAAATCAATAGATATCAGCAGGAAATGAGATTATACACAAATTAAAGCATTTGATCTGACCTTTTGCATACGAATACCCTGCAGACTCATTTCTAATTGAATTTCTAGACCCTTCAGTTCTTTGACACTCAAGCCATAAAGCTGTTC
Source organism: Prunus dulcis (assembly GCF_902201215.1). Classification (NCBI taxonomy): domain Eukaryota; kingdom Viridiplantae; phylum Streptophyta; class Magnoliopsida; order Rosales; family Rosaceae; genus Prunus; species Prunus dulcis. Next base: position 20,323,445 of record NC_047655.1, on the reverse strand, counting down.
TCCCATACACTGCCTGTCATACCAGAATGCAGATTATCATCGGGTGTTTGTTATATTTTCACAATCTAATGTCTATTACTTTTAGTGTCGCGTTCGGTGGGATGTGCGAAGCCATTTCTGATTTGCTACCTTTGCTATATATAGAGTTTGGATTATATATGGTAGATACATATAATTAGATATCATACCTGTTTGGACATTGTAAAGGATTCTATGAAGCATATTATGAGCACTATTATCCATTAAATGGTACCTTACTTGCAGCCATCATTATTTGAGTGTTTGTGTGCTCAAACAAAATTGTTCAATTTAAAACTGCAGGAGAAAGATTGTACCGATGATGTTCTTTCAAGCTCTGCAGTTGTTGCCTTAAGTTGGCTACCTCCCTTTGCCAAAACTAGCAAGTAAAATAACACAAAAATAAAATGCATGCAAATTCAGAGAATTGCATCAGTCCATATGATCAAACAGAGACAAAGATCTTTCAATCAGATGTCAGAAACATGTCATTATAGAAATACATGAGGCGGTTGAATTTTCGATATCTACTAATCTGATTGTATTTGGGGTAGGTAGTAATGTAGTGTACTTCATATCCAACTCCCTCTGGTTGCATAGCATCATAAATTTGTCTAGCCATGTTCATCGAAATCTTTCAATTTGTCAGAGTTTTTAAACCTTTTTCCCTTGAGTGATTTATCACAAGCTGCACGTTTGTCAAGAAAATTAGTTTCTTGCAGCATGTGTACAATTTTGTTTAGTTCAACATATTCTAGTAGCACTTCTTAGTCAAGACAAACGAACCATCTTATAATGGAGTTATTACGTCAACGATTCATACCACCATCAGGACTTTGTTTAGAAGATTACATGTTGTTCACATCCTTGGCAGCTGAAAATATAGTAACTAAATTTATTTGGAATACCAGTACTGGTAAAACTAAGGCTCAATCTCATCCCTCTGAGGTTGGTGTGAACGCCTTTGTGACGTTTTATCTGGTAAAATCTTATGCATCATCATCATCATCATTATATTTCCCAATTCAGGCGACAATGAAGATAGCCACCAGGAGAATTTACTTGATCACAACCTGGTTTAACTAACAACTATACTTGATCAGTGCCAAGGAAGTTGATCAGTAATGTTTAATTAGCTTCGCCTGATGGTGGTGTGAAAGTAAGCTTTTCTTATGTAGAATTGGTAGCCTAAAGGAATTGAATATATATCAAGACAAAACTATAGCCTCTCAATATCCACATATTGGCATAATTCCATTAAAAAATAGTTCGTTTGACTTCAAAAAGCAGGACCACAGAATATTGTAATACTTTTTCTTTGTTAGTTACGTTCTTATTGGTAGCAATACAAGCAACTGTGCATTAAAACAAAGATGTATTAGTTTTTTTTCTTCTTCTTGGAAACATAAGAGGTTTATTGTTTATATTGCAGAGTGATACTTTCTACATGTTGAAACAGATACTATACGTACACGCGTTTCATTTGTATGCAGATACTATAGCCGTAAACCCTGAATTCGAAGCAGAACTGCAATCTTTGCATAATGGTGTGTTATAAACTAGGACTATGTGTGTTCTCTGCTCAAAACTGTCAGGTCTTTTCATCCCTTTCACTAAGAAGAAAGTTCACCATGCCTTTCATCCTTTTTAATCTCCTATCTTGAGGTTGATGTAAAGCCAATGCTTACCCTTATATCTATTTTATACTCAAATAAAGCTGGGAAGAAATAAAAAGAAATCTGACTCTTGCAATGTGGAATTATTAGCATTACTATTGTTTTATTTCAAGGTCAAACATGATGAAACAATAAAATTCAATGTAAACAACAACATGCTTGAGTAAAGCAGAAGAATTAAATTAGAGAGAGGTAGATGGAAAGACCTTCATTTCTGATGCTTGGTTAAGCAGTTGTTGCTGCCCCTCCTTTGATTTGTTGTATTTCTCTATCACTGATTTCATGCTGGGGGAAGGACATGAAGTGGTCAGATTGTCCTGATGAGGACTTTTTGGAAAAGAGGATATAATGGTCGTCAAAGCCATAAAGAATAACACTCTATGAGAAAGACAAATTAATGCCCTTGAAGTTCTGTATAGGCAGCACGATAAAAATGAACTTAAAAGATGCCTCAATTCCCAAATTCTATTTTGCAACATTGAGTCATGATGACAGAAAACAAATGGCTTGGAATTCAGATGTAACTCACTAATACAATATATATGTTTTATACAGGTGAGTTTTACTTGCATGACACCTATCTATACAAATTGGTCACATCTACTTCAGTCTATACTACTGTGATCAATAAATGTGATACAAAACGTTTAAAGCTGCTTATGAGGAGGGGGATTCGAACTTGAGTGCAAGTGGGCGAACTCACTATCTTGACCAATTGGCCCAATCCACGTTTGCTTGAGAATGCTTCTATAATTAGTAATATGAAAATGCATTAATTCAAATGACCAAAAGTACACTTTTCATTGTATTCGGCAGAATTAGCTAGCTAGCTAAAAGTGTTTCTTCAGTTATAGAACCACTTTTTAGTGCTTTATAAAGAAACACTATAGAAGTGTTCTTAGGAAGCACTTCCAAGTGCATTTATAGGATGTATATAGATTTATATAAACATCTTATGTGCTTTCAACAAAAAGCACCAACAGAAAGGGTGCTTTCTATACATGGTTGGCAATTCATGTTTGTATATTGTGTTTATGTCGTGCAGATGGTATACACAATATAATTAGGGTCAACATAAACACGGCAGGATTTATTACGCTCAGGGGCGGAGCTAGGACTTTATATTTGAGGGGGCCAAAATTGTTAAACACGAAAAGTTTAGTTGTATATATTTTTTGGCCTATTGAGTAAACTATTGCGTACAAAAGCACTAAATTGAAATGAGTGGTTTTCTTTCATAAATGTAGTATGATTTTGCTATTATATTCATATTAAAATACAATTTTGACAGTATTGATTTGTGGTGAGGGGGCCATAGGCTTAAGTATAGCAATTTTTCTTTGCATTTGTTACCACATCCAATATATACATTGAAAAGGATTAAATAAATTGGAGGGGCCAGGGCCATCCCAGGCCTTGGTACAGCTAGCATGAGGTGACATTGACACACCTAGCTACGTACCCATTTATGACTAGGTAAAATTAAATCACATTTTGGTTGTCATGGTTAACCTGTTTAAAACCTAACATGATGTTACCTAATTAACCTTTATAGTAAATCGAAAGGTCATAAATAGTAATATTTTTTATAAAGAGAAGAAAAGATCAATTGGGTCTAGCTCAGTGGAAATGGCCTTGATTTTCATATCAATGGCCTTAGATTCAAATCTCTATGGCACTTTGACAGTGTGTGTGGAAATCCCCCTCCTCCCATTATCGCTTGTATAAAAAAAAAAAAAAAAAAAAAAAAAAGGAGAAAGATCATAAGTAATATTAAAATAATTTAATTTTTAAGAGCATCCGCAATGGACTCCTTAAACCACATTTTAAGATAAAATTTAGGGAAGAAGTGAGAATACTCACCTCCAAGCTCCAACCATACTCCCTATCCATTTACTAAAATAGGAAGACCTTTAGGAGCTTCTAAATTTGAGGAGACAGAATGAACTGCTAGTGACCCCCTTTAATTTAATGCTATCTTATTTAATGAAGATTTTAAACTTTGAATTAAAAAAAAAAATTATAACATTTATGACTCAATAAACTAGACATATAATGCTGTAGATATATAAGTTTAGGAGCCGTAGATAAAATTTCAACTTCATTTATGATCCCTAAAGAATTATAGCTTCTTTTATTTGTTGTATAATTTCGTAGATATATAAGTTTTTATTGTATTATAATTTTATTTATTTATTTATGTTATACTTCATCTTATTTGCAATTTTTTTATATTTTATAAACAAGAGAAAGATGAACAAGCAGACATGACACGATAAATTTGTGAATGAAATTGAATATATGTATTTTGATACGATAAGTTAACGGGATCGGTTTGAGTTTATGATAATTTCACATAACACGACACAAACACGATTAAACAAAGCAAGTTGCCAAGCCTAATATAACGATCTATTACCAAATGTCTTCGTGTCATTGTCGGGTTAGGCACGTCAACATGGTTATGACAAGAACATGATACACACTAAATGGATTGACAACACGATTATCATCAACTTGAACATGAATGTTTCATATAATTTTCGAGTAGTAGTGTTATCATGTTGTTACCAACTATAAAGTGAAGAATGAAGGGCGCCAGAACCAAATGGTCAGGTCTGCAGTGGATGGGCTGGGGGAAGAGATAACAAAGTTATATAAATGCTCTCAAAGTTGGTAAGCAATCCATTTTTATATCTAACTTATTATAATTAAGGAACTTCAACAACATTTAACTATATTCTAGTCAATATTGTTCTTTCGATTATCTTTGAGTTACTTTTTGGCCTACTCTTATTATGTTTTTGTTATGCCTTTGACTTAGTTCAAGCACTTCTTCCCTTTTTACATATCTTAACTCTAAGCAGTTTACGATGATATTCAAAGTTCACCTTGTTGGTGTAGGTGGCTCGATACAAGCCATGACAGCCCATGATAAAATTCTGAGCTATATAAATATGTTTGACTGTGGCACAATGGTGGTACTATATAACTGCTTGCATTGTAGTCTAATCTCTAGTTGAGCTCCAATTTTTGTGAATCTCTTCATAACTTCAAAATGGCAAACTAGACATCCTAAGAGATCAGCTACATATATTTTTAAAATAAAAATTAATAACATATATATTTATTCATAATCCCTAATCATCAAGAAGTTATTTAGATGCAGAAACATGCGGCTCTATCACTAGGCCATGCAAACTATGTTGCAGTAACTACATATATAAAACCGTGTATAACATTGAATTAATTAACCTAAATTTTTCCACAAACAGTAAGATATATAAAGAATCTGCAAATATGTATTCAAGTGTGAGTGGTCTTTTTCTGTTGGTTCAAAGGATCCAGAGACGCACACAGAGTAAGCTAGAACCACGGGATCAACATATATATGGAGAAAGAAAGAATACTGGTCAAACCTGTTACTTGAAAATTCAAATAGCTTTCCGGTGCTTGAGAAGATCATAAGTCCTACTTCTGCATCACACAAAATTGCCAACTCCTTTGCCTTCTTAATCAAACCCTTTCTACGCTTTGAGAAAGTCACTTGCCTACTTGTCGAATTATCGATCCGCCGGATCACAATCTTACCCCTCCCCATAACCCTTAAGCTCCTTTTTGTCTTAAGGTTTTCTGCAATAAAAAGTGATGATGAATAATCTCAATATTGTTGGCGTAATGATTAAGAGGATTAAGAAGAAAAGCACGGTATAGGTGGAGCTAGCCCATAAGAACACTTACGGTATTGATCAAATCTGTGGGTTGTAAGAAGCTTGTGTTACATTTTCATCCATGCTAAGAGCTTTATAGCCAAAAAGTGGCTTAGGGATGAAAGTAAGACCCATTTTTCAATGGGAAATGGGTTTTGAGTAGATTAAACTTGTATTAGTGGTCTGTACTTTGTATATTGAAGTACTCAAGAATGAATTATATAATATTATTTGTAAATATGCTATATATAGAAACTATACATTTCCTTTATATTGAGAATTTTGATGGTGTGATCCGTCATATAAGTCAGCGACACATGCATGTGAATTATTACACTCACACATATATATGTTTGTTAGTGCGCGTTTGGAAATTTAATTTTTGCCATACTCTTCTGGTTTTCTTGTTTGTTTATTTACATTAATCTTATCATGTTTGTTTAAGGGGTAATTGCTAAAAGGAATCACAACACATCTCATTACATCACTTGACCATATGATTTGATAATTAATTTGTTAATCAATAGTCGGCTTTTAATATTGTTGTAATAACCACATATATTTACTTCATATAAACAACTAATTATATGGTCAGAATGTGATGCCTTTAGCATTTTCCTCCACTAAATGATGAAATGATCCGTTTATATATTCATCCTCATCTTGAAACATAGTAATACGCTATATATGGATAATTGAGCGCCTCATTACCTTTGCCAAAATACGCCTCATTACCTTGTAGCATATTTTCTTTCCCTCTTCCTCATGGTCTCTCGACACATATGATATGAGTGTGTGATTTTGGTTGTATCTAGAGCTGGTAAATTTGGAGAGAGAGAGAGAGAGAGAGGCATTGGTTTGATTGTTTTTGAATCGCTATCAGCATATATAACGCGTCGCAATTTATGCCCATATAATGTCGCTTAAGCTTTTGGGAATAGAAATATAATTATGAAAGAAATGATCAAGCATTTAAGAAAAGGATTGTTCAACAAGATTATCAAACCCAAAGAAACATATGATCTTACAAAGATAATTCACAATTCACCAAAAACAGTCACATAAAAAATCATCTTCTTCCCTTATCATCCTCCTCAACGTTAAGAAAATAATCATCCAAATATAATGTTGATCTTTACAAAGATCATTCACCAATTTCTACTCAACTAGTGCTACAACACAGCCCAATTTCATTGGTTGCTAGATTATGTGGAGAATTTTGGGGTTAGGGCTAGAGGAATTTTTCAGAGGTGATATGCTCATGATTTAACGCGTGTTTCAGAGTGAGTTATGTGACTTTGGTAGGTTTTTTATTGTATGGGACTGAAACGAAAACTTAAGAAAAAAAATAAATTACAAACTGAGGAGCACGTTTTGTGAATGATCAATGTGACATCGCTAAAAAACTAATATAGCGTTTTACAAATTTGAGCATTTCACTAATATAGCGTAAGCTATTTGTGCACTTCACGAATGGCTCGATAGCGTAGCGCGAACTATACCAACGCTATTCAAAACACTGGTCAAAATATATCCATGCCAATCCAGAAAAGCAACAAAATGCAATCTATTAATACATTGCATCTAAACACTTGTAATATTTGGTAGTTGGGACTGCCAAACACAAAGGCATCTGTATACACCTTTTTGGTAGGCTGTGAACTGAAAAATAATTGAGGTTCATTTTCCTCTCATTGAACTGAAAAAGCTAGGAAAAGTAGTTTGAGTTTTCTTATTTAGTTTTTGTAGACATGTTGCGGACTTCGAGAGTACGAGAAATTCTCTGAAGCGTTGAAATCCTGCAGCAAGTTTCAGATACCAACTCACATGCGAAAGGCTAAAATTAGCATCCGTCAACCTTAGAGTGGTCTTCTTCGCACGCCTTTGTCTCGAGATTAGCCAATTGCAAATTGTAATTACACAACTCTTAAACTCTATCAATTCGCAATTCGCTTAGCCAATTGACACGCCTGAGCAACCAAGCTGCAGCAGTGTCAGTGAGATTTTCTCTCTCACACAACACTCAACTGATCATGATCATCACTGCTTATTATTACGTACACATATGTAATCTATCAGATGACATGTTTGAGTGGTGCATCGAATTTACATAAATTCTGGCACACGTACAATCATTAATATCTTATAACCCTATTTACAATTTTTTTAAAAAATTATACCCTACTATAAACGGATTCGATACAATACGTCGGCATGCCACTATGACATATTTATTGACAACAAATACACTATATATGTATGGCATACATGTCAACTAGAAATACTCCATAGTATGGTATATATAGTCCCGTCCTATTGATGGATTTTTCAAATAATTTTATTTGAGGGACACCCTTTAGGGTCTCTTACAAATTTTTTTTCAACGAGTCAAACCATTTATTTTTTTAAATCTACATTCATAGATCATCCTTGCAAAAAATTAGACAAATCAAAAACCATTTCAACATCCAATTGTGTCCTACAAAATCAATCAACAAGAGACTTTAATAAAGTACTAAAATTTTAATAATTTAATTAAGTGGTCAAATGATATCGAATTCTAGTGATTTTTTCTATAGATGATTTTTGAATGAATATTTACAAAATAAATGGTTTGGATTAGTAACATATAATACAAAGTGGGCTCTATGAGAGTATCCCTCAATGAAAGCTTTCTGATAGTATATATTAATTTTAAACTTTTTCTTTTAGGTGGGTAATTATATATATATATTATAATTAGGATGTGGCTAAGGCCTAGTTAATCATTATGGTTTGGTGACTGTTTCTCTAAACACAAGTTCCCATTGGCTGAACCCCACGTGAATTTGATTTGTTAGACCAATAAGATTCGATCTTGCTGTAAATCCTATTGGGGCCCTGGGATTAAGGAACGCCAAATCGAAGATTGGGTTAATTTAAGCACAGCTTTATAACATCAACTAGCAGGTTAGCCAGGTGTCAATCATCAACAAATGATATAGGTTCAAAGACCAAGAGAAAAAGGCAATTTTGTGGACATTTGCCACTAGTCTATCATCCCAACAAAGGAAAATGTTGCTTTACCGAGTCATCTTCACACCATTCAATAATCAATATATGACTACTTTTCAGTCTGGCGATGTTTACAGCTAAACATAAACTAATAAGAGAAGCACATGAACTTTATCATAACTTTCAATTTTCTCCACCCAATGAAAGTCAGATGTGGCTCCTTTTTTTTTTTTTTTTTTTTTTGAGAAGAGGTATGTCCCTTTTGATTCTCTAAGCCCACTTGCTCGGTGGACTGAAAACACCAATTCTTTTGCACTTCAGGTAATTTCTGACAGGAGACTTTCAAGACTCGAGAAGGGTGGAAGTTTTACACTGGAACTGGAACCGGAAATATATTAGGGTGGAAACTCGAAGGGGGGTGAATTATTTTGTGCTTTTGTTCTTTCCCTGTTGGTCCTTGACACTTTAACCTAGCTCTTTATTAGATCATGTCTTTCTTCGTTTTCTTAGTGGTCATATTTGGTGATGGAAATTTAGATTGGATTGGATTATGGGGTAGAATTGGATCGCACTGGATTATATTGGATTGGAGACAATAACATTAATCCGATGATGTGTTTCGTACTACATATGATCAAAATGGGTGAATTAACAAAAATATGCTATTACATAAGGTAGTAGAATCCAATTCAAGTTGTTTTTAAGCCACTAAACATTTGACTATGATTATGAATCCTGTCCAACTAACCAAACATGCAATATTATCAGTAAGCATCTTATCAAAATGCGTGATGCTAAAATACCAACTACCTTGCCAATGAGTCCATAGCTCATTGGTAAAAACATTTGACTGTAAATCTAACTTTCACAAAATGACACATTTCTCCCCTTGCTTCTAACTTTCACAAAATACCAACTACCTCGTTTTTCTTTTTCAGAGCCCTGTTTAATTTGCAATGAATCTTGGGCCTATTGTAACGAACCAAGTTGGGCTTAAGCCTTAAGGTAAATTTCTCCCCACACTTGCATTGATTTCGTCTTGTTCTTCAGCTGGGCATTGATTTCGTCTTGTTCTTCAGCTGGGTTTGCTTTACTTTCGACGGTTGGAGACATGGTAGATTTTAACTTCCAAATAAGATGGTTGTCTAGTGGTCCTTTTGTTACCAGAGGTTTCAATTTCTTTTGAATTTCTTTTCTGGTCGCCTTTTGTCCTAGTAGGAAAGAAGCCTGGTCCAAAACAGTGGGTAGCATTTGAGAATCGTGGTTGGAGCTTGCAAATACTTCGAAAGCCCATACTACGGATATGGAACTGGTCAAAGTCTCAAGGTCTAGGATGTCTACGTTCTTCTTGTTAATTTGGTTGAATAAAATGACGGGGAATCAATGTGCCAACATCATTTAAAATTTTTAGCTTGTCTCTGTTTGATCATGAAATTATAATTTGCTTAGGTGAACATCTGATTTCATGGTTCCGGAAAAAACAAAAAAAACAAAAAACAAAAAAATCTGATTTCATGGTGGCTAAATCTAGATGAGAAATAGAGGCATGAATATTTTGGGCACTTACTTGCAGTGACGAATTCAGGAATTTTACTTTGTGGAAGCAGAAAAGTATAACTAATTGCCTACCTTAACCTCTTTGAGACATTTCGTCGAGCATTTACTTACACCTTAAGAAACATATCAATGGATAAACCGATTTGTTAGGACAAATTAATAGAGACTATTTTGTTGAGTGGGGTTGATAAACCCCAATTGCCCCTCCCTCCGTCGGCCAATGATTGCCTGGCCTTGAAATCAGAATGAAAATTTTCATACAGCGTGCAATTAGGCTGAGTCAAAAGAAGTGGAATGTTGAGAATTTTCAGGTACCGAAGCAACTTTGAATAGGCCAATTTAATATTATAATCAAATAAATAAAAATAAACTTCGGTAGCAGGATTGATATGGCTTATCAATCCTGAAACGTGCTAGGCATAAAATACAAGAAATACGCAGAGAATTATTTTACGTGGTAAAACCCCACATTTGGGAAAAATCCACGGGACTCCTCAGTCCAATTCAAAAACCACTATAGAACGATGATTACAAGAAGTACTCACACACTTATCCTAGACACATTCTAGATAATATTTACCGATTTCTTCGTAACTCAACTTCTGTCACGGGATGATCTTCGACACTCCTTATGTTGAAAGCAATACTAGTCACGATTGCTTCAAACTCCCAGAGGAAAACCGCCACCACGGTCTTGGTGCCCTCAACCGTATGAAGATGAAAGGATTTGATAAATCACAAAGTAAACATGAAACACTTGATGACTTATCATAAAAATAAGCACATCAGCTTTTCTCGAAAACAAATTCGATATGTTCAAAAATTCATGCGTTGAAAAGCCCCAAATGAAAAGGAACAACAATCCTTTTTATTCAAAGCCAGTTTCTCTACATGGAGAGAAACCCCACGTCACTACACCTCCAATGCAACTATAAGACCCATTCAACTAAGACTTCTAACCTGATGCAATATGAACTCACATTAAACCAATTCAATAAGATTATTAGTTGTGATTTAATATGGGCACAAGATGAAAAACGTCAAAAAACAAGGAGACCACTAATACTATTCAATTCGTCAGCTTATGCAAGGATTGCTATTCAAGATAACAATCTTTATGAAAGAGACCAATTAGATATTAATAAAATGTGCTTTTCAAGTCAAGGAAGAAAAATAATATTTTAACTTAAATCAGAATAAAGTCCAACTAGGAAAGTAATCTCAAAAGATAAAATTTAATCCTATTAAAAATAAGATTAACATAAAAATACCTGAGTGAAAAAACTTAGACTAGGAATCCTATAATGAATACATGATTATGTCATAATTTACCTGAAGTCAAGTTTCTCATATCGATCAAGTCATGCCTCAGATGTATGGGGTTGAATGAGTTAAGCCAAAACGTCCAGTAACAATTCTTCACAAACTAATTTTCAACCTATGCTAGAGTTTAGGAAATGACAACACTATTTTCATACTAACAAACTTTCTAGCAGTCGAGTTCTTTGCTAATCACAATTAAGTCTCTAGGGATTAATTCAAAACAAGTACAGTACGTAGAAGAGAAGAGATTGTGCATTTTCTAATTTATATTGGTTCCACAGGATTTGTCTATAAGCTCTAGCAGATTGACAGAAAAAAAGGCGGCCTCGCCACTATTACGATAGAATTAATGCAAAACATATATCTCTGAAACTACTCAAGGATGTAAAACTATTCAAGGTCAACTTTAAGCAGATTCTAAGGTAATCTTTGAAAACATCTTTTTTCTTATTGGCTGGTTGTTGTCAATCCTTCTCATTTAGACACTTTCCAAGAACCCTGTTGGTGGAAATGGCTATCATTGGCAATCTTGTGATGATTATAGTAATGAACCATGAGCCAAGTTGATATAGAAATATATGTCACATAAATCGAGTTACAAAACGCAGAAATCGATCCTATTCAACCTAATCATCATCTAGAACACATTGAGAGGATGAAAAAGAATACTTAGATCGAAGAAATTGGTGGCCGGAATCGCCGAAACGAGCTTCGGGAAGTTTTGAGAAAAACCGGCTGTTTTTGGCCTTTTTATGGCTAAATACGGTGGCGGTTGTGGCGGCAGAAGGGTGGGGTAGGAAGAGGAAGTCGAGCTTGACGTTTTGGTACCGGTCATGCCTAATTTTGTGGCCAGACATGGCGGCGGTGAAGTAAATCCGATCGCGAGAAAGGGGGGGGGGGGGGGGGGTTGTCGCACGCACGGGAGAGGGAGAGAGAGGAATTTTAGATTTAAAAACCCAACTTTGAAATATTTACGATTATGCCATTATGCTTCCTTTGATTGTAACTTTTTCGTTACAACTTCGATTTGAGCCCACTATGTGTCTACGGACTCATCTCGACGCGATGTATGTCATGATGCCATTCAATTCTCTAAAATCCTTACAGATTAAAAAGTGACCAAAATAACCCTACCTCTGAGGGCAAAATTGTAATTTCATAATTTATTAAATTAACTAGATTAAACGAATATTTAAATTTGGGTCGGGATGTTACAGTTGTTGTACATTTCATTTGAATGCCAGGTGATGAATATGCTTATATGGCTGTGTGATAATATTCTTTTCACATAATAACTCAATTCTATGGCAATGGCTTATAGCTCAAGTGGTTAAGAGCATTTATCTATGCACCCTTCTATTCCCCCCTCCCCCAATATCGCTTGGGCTAAATAATTTGATGGGGCCCCTCTGATGTCACCTAGCCATTAGGTGCTGTCATATAGTTTATATATATATATATATATATTTAAAAATCCGAAAAAATGAATTTTTTTTTAATAACAAATTCTAAAAAAATCCTAATTTTTTTTTGTATAAATACCTCCCTCTTCTTACATAATTTCTCACAACATCTTCATAATTTTACATATTATCCTTCCTCAATTTCATCCTTTTACATAATTTCTCACAATCTCTTCATTCTTTTACAAACTATCCTACATCTTTTTCCATTGAAATTAAATAGAACGAGAAAAAATATAATCATAAATCTATAAGGCTAATCACGTGCCAACACGTGGATGTCAAAAATCCTATCCCGATATATTTTTCTCTTCTAAAATGTATTTTAAATTGGATATAAATAGTAGTTTAATTAAATGAACTAATAAATTTACATAATATACTAAAAACTATTAAAATATTAAATTTAGCCCTTTGTTGTGTAAAACAGTTAAAATATAGCCTAACACTATTTATTATAAAATTATTTATTAAAGGGCTAAATATAGCCCTCGAGATGGCCTTAGGGTTGTTAGTCCTATTAATAGTCAATAAACTATGAGGTTTCTCTCATATTTCCTGTACAGGGGCTGTGCAATGGCAGAGACAATGTGAACACAACCATGTTTCAAGTGAAGTACGTATATTGATGTTCCATTTCTTTGCTTAGTAGCCCACAGTTGCCTCTCTTTTTTAGGTGCCTTCCTGTTCCTGTCGAAGGTCAACTTGAGGCTGATTATTATTAAGAGAGAATATGTTTTAAACATACTTTCTTGCAGAGACCCCATTATTTAACCTTCACTCACATCACGACTAACAACCCATCTTCACTAACACACCGTTGAATTTCACTAACCCATCTTCAACAAGGACATATATATATATATAGCGCACAGAATGATGGTTGTCGTAATGCAGTTGTAATATACGTATGAACCTAGTACGAAAAAGATGAGATATTAAATATTAATCAATCATTCAAGAGATGGGTACCATAATTATGAATTGTATATGCATTTTAAGAGTTGACAATTTACACTAAAGCTGCAGCATATTTTTCTCTAGAAATTGTTGCCCCACAACATGTAAGCTTCCAAGCAATTGGTCTCCCACTTCTATTCCTCTGTCTCTTTTACTCTGTTTCCTTCTTTGTCTGAGTCTATTGTCCAGGCCATGGCCATGGCCATCTCTTTCAACAACCTATCATCTCTACCTATCAATAGATTCATTTTCCTTTTGCTTCTTCCTTATGCTTGTTCGATTAATTTCCAAATAAACCGCTTCGAATCGAGTGCAGACAACATAGTCTATCAGGGAGATGCAGTGGCTTCAGTTGGCGCAGTTGAACTGATCAACAGGCGTACTTACGTATGCCGTGTTGGCTGGGCCACTTATGCTAAGAGAGTGCCTATCTGGGACCCTGATACTGGGAAGCTCACAGACTTCAGCACACACTTCTCATTCATCATTGACACAACAGGTGAAAACCCTTATGGCCATGGTATTGCTTTCTTTCTAGCTCCCGTTGGATTTCAAATCCCACCTAACTCAGCTGGTGGCTTTCTAGGCCTATTCAACACCACAACCAGTGATTTCTCTGGAAATCAAATTTTTCTTGTTGAGTTTGATTCGTTCGTGAACCCTGAATGGGATCCCGACTATGAGCATGTCGGGATTAACAACAACTCAATTTATTCTGCTGTCACCACCCCTTGGAATGCTAGCATGCACAGCGGAGATATTACCGATGTATGGATTGCCTACAATGCAACAACTAAAAATTTAAGCGTCCATTGGAGCTACCAAGCTACCTCGAATCCTAACGAAAGCACCAGTCTCTTTCACCAGATTGATCTAAAGGAAATTCTGCCTGAGTGGGTCACAATTGGATTTTCCGCTGGCACTGGTAAATATGGAGAGCGGGATACAATTCTTTCGTGGGAATTCAATTCAACTTTGGAAAGAAAAGAAAGTAGTGGAAACAATGCAAAGAAGAAAACATTAGTAGTGGGTTTAACAGTTTCTGGGGGTGTTCTTCTGATAGCTGGGGTATTTATAGCATTAACTGTGAGGAGGTGGAAGTGGAAGCAAAAGCAGAGGGAAACACTAGAGACAGTCAACTTAACATCAATCAACGAAGACCTTGAAAGAGGAGCAGGACCAAGAAGGTTCTCTTATAGCGATCTCGTTACAGCCACCAACAATTTCTCTAATGAGAGGAAGTTGGGCGAAGGAGGATTCGGTGCTGTTTACAAAGGCTACCTAACCGATTTAGACATAGCAGTCGCGGTGAAGAAAATTTCAAGCGGGTCTAGGCAGGGAAGAAAGGAGTACATAACAGAGGTGAAGGTTATTAGCAGCTTGAGACACCGAAATCTAGTGCAACTCATAGGATGGTGCCACGACGGAGGTCAGTTCCTTCTTGTCTATGAGTTCATGCCAAATGGCAGCCTTGATATTCACCTCTTTGGGAAGAGGTCTGCTGTACTATCTTGGGCTGCGAGATACAAAATATCTCTGGGGTTGGCCTCTGCATTGCTTTATCTTCATGAAGGGTGGGAGCAATGTGTGGTGCACAGGGATGTAAAATCAAGCAATGTCATGCTAGATTCTAGCTTCAACGTCAAGCTTGGTGACTTCGGGTTAGCGCGGCTAATGGACCATGAGCTTGGCCCTCAAACAACTCGATTGGTTGGAACAATTGGTTACTTGGCTCCAGAGTATATAAGCACAGGTAGAGCTAGTAAAGAGTCTGATGTTTATAGCTTTGGCGTGGTCGCCTTGGAAATAGCTACCGGAAAAAGGTCAATGGATCGTATGGGAAAGGATTTCGAAATGGGGCTGATAGAATGGGTTTGGGACCTTTATGGAAAAGGAAAGCTTTTCTTAACAGTGGATGAGAGGCTGCATTTGGAGTATGAAGAGAAACAAGTAGAGTGTTTAATGATTGTGGGACTGTGGTGTGCTCACCCCGATAAAAGTTCAAGGCCGTCGATAAGGCAAGCAAATCAAGTTCTGAACTTTGAGGCAGCATTGCCAAATCTTCCCTTAAAGATGCCTGTTCCAGTGTATGATGTACCTACACCATCATTCGGCTCCGGTGATCCATTAATAACTACAAGCACTCAAGAAGGTCGTTGAGCTCTGCGCACAATCTCAGTTTGTAACTTCGTATATAAAGTCATTCTTAGTGTTTTCCATGAGACATGATTGGTTGCATCTATAAATAGCTTGGAAATTACTCAAAAAGTAGTTCATTTTTCTTTCATTGTATGATGATCTATTCTATTGTAAAGAAATAAGGGAAACTACGTGGCATGAAAGTTTATCTGCATATAATGCAAACAAACTCATATTATGCAGCAATAAAATTTCATTTCACCCCCACTATTCTACCAGAAAATGCAGACATCCCTGTTTTCTGTATGTCTTTTTCACTATTAATTTTCATTGAAAATCAACTGTTGCCTTCTAAGTCTGTTACCATTGATGTCCAATAGCTTTGATAATAATGGCTGGATCTACTACTACCTAATCTAAAACGTAAACTTAACTTAAGACGAAGAAACCTAGTGCCGATGCCTTATCATCCCACGCCCCACCACCTTCCGTCCCTGTGACTCTCTCCTCCATGAAAACCCATCACCCCTAGACACATTTTCTAACAAGAACACATCGATCTCGCTCTCAACACTGATAACAAAGTTGCTTTGTAGAGCCCCTCATGGGAAACGTGTTCGAGAAGACTATCTTGTGGTTCTTTTGTATTTCCAAAAGCTATGTATCAATTAGTAGTATCGACAGATTTTTTCTTTCCTTAGTGGATTTGGGCATTATTATACCGCTCTTGTACCTCTCTTTTCTGTGATTTGATTATACCGCTCTTGTACCTCTCTTGATTAAAAACGGCAGGTGCTGAATCTGCTGATATGGCTGTGTGATAATATTTTTCACATAACAACTCAACCATCTTGGTTAAGAGCAGTTACATCTGCACCCGAGGTCCTAGGTTCGATTCCTCCCTCAACCAATATCCCTTATATAAAATAATAATAATAATAATAAACAGCTCAACTATATGAAACCATAACATAAACAGCAAGTTGACCGCATCCCGTTTTCTCATTGCTAAATGAATAAAATATCAACACCAGCAAAATAGCAGAAAAACAACCCTCAATAATGGTATCATCTGTTAGCCAAGAATGGCACGGCTTCACCTTAGTTGAAGCTAAAGGTCAGCTTCATAAAAAGAGATAATTTATCTGTTTATACACTTTGAAGCAGGCCAATGATATGAAGTCTTCATATATATTGCTTTGGCACGTCTCCCTCCACTGACAATATATGTATCTTACCTAAACCATTGAATTAAGTTTCGACCTGGCGGACATGCTCATTGTAATGCAGCACGTTGGACCATAAATGTATATGAAGGGTCATTTGGAACTTGAAACAAGCAAATATTTAATCATATTCAGGCATTGACAAGCTCTATCAAGTCTCTGTCTATATTTTCAGGCATAAAACTCCTTTTCAGTGGAACTATTACTCAATGTATAAATTAATGCCGGTGGTTGAAAACCTGGATCATCACCAAATTATAAGCAATTGTTGGCCTGACAAATTCATAACGTAACTTACCAAGAATTTGGCCTCCAATTAACTGCTCTGCTCTCTGTCTCTATCTCCTTCAGATGGCCATACCATCTCTACCTATCAGCATCCTCTTTCTCCCTCTTTGTTCTTCCTTTATCTCATTCAATTTATTTCCAAATTCCCCGTTTCCATCCAAATGACACCACCATCCATACTCTACCAGGGAGATGCAGTACCTTCTGCTGGAAAAATTGAATTGATCAACAAAACCGATGATTCATGCAGAGTTGGGTGGGCCACCTATGCTGAGAGAGTGCCACTCTGGGACTATAATACTAGGAAGCTCACTGACTTCACAACCCATTTCAAGTTCATTGTTGACACACACGGAGTTCCCTATGCCTCTTATGACACCGAAATTTAGTGCAACTCATAGGATGGTGCCATGATGAAGGTCAGTTCCTACTTGTCTATGAGTTCATGCCAAATGGTAGCCTTGATTCTCATCTTTTTGGGAAAAGGCCTGCTGTACTATCCTGGGCCGTGAGATACAAGATATCTCTAGGGATGGCTTATGCTTTGCTTTATCTTCATGAAGAGTGGGAGCAATGTGTGGTGCACAGGGATGTTAAATCAAGCAATGTCATGCTAGATTCTAGCTTCAATGTCAAGCTTGGTGACTTCGGGTTAGCGCGACTAATGAACCATGTGCTACGTCCTCAAACAATTGGATTGGTTGGAACACTTGGTTACTTGGCTCCAAAGTATTGAATCACAGGCAGAGCCCGAAAAGCGTCAGATGTTTATAGCTTTAGGTAGGGGTGGGCATTCAAACTAGCGAACCGGAAATCCGAGCCGAACCACACTAAACCAAAATCGAAAAAAAACTGAGTTGATCAAAAAGTCAGAAACCGAACCGGACCGGTTTTGGATCCGGTTCCATGTCTTCAAAAACCGGACCAGACCGAACCAAACCTGTCAAATTAAAAATATATATAATTTTAATAATATTTATATTTAATGCTATATTTTTAATTTCACAAACAAAAAAACACTAATATTTATCCAAGTTCAATTTCAAAATATCTCTCTTTTTTAACTTTAATATTTATTTTTATATGAAATTGAATAATTTGTTAATTTTCAAGTAAAATAATAATATTTCAGTTGAGAATTGTATTAAAAAATAAATTTTAAAAAAATAAATTTTATAATTCGGTTCAAACCGAACCAGAACTAAAATCGGTTCAACCTGAACAGGATAGTTTTTGAAAATTTTTTATTAAAACCGAACCGAATTAAACCAGATAAATAATACCGAATCGATTTTAATTTGAGGCAAAAACCGGTTAAATCCGAACCGTACCCACCCCTAGCTTTGGGGTTGTTGCCTTGGAAATTGCTACTGGAAAAAAGGCAACGGACTTTATTGGAAAAGACTCTGAATTGGGATTAGTAGAGTGGGTTTGGGATCTTTATGGACAAGGAATGCTTGTATTGGCTATGGATGAGAAGCTGGATTTGGAGCATGATGAGAAACAAGTAGAGTGTTTGATGATTGTTGGACTGTGGTGTGCTCACCCGGATCAAAATCTAAGGCCTTCCATAAGGCAAGCAATTCAAATTCTTAACTTTGAGGCATTATTCCCAAGTCTTTCACCAAAGATGCCTGTTCCAGATTATCATGTTCCTACACCACTTATCAGTCAGCTCCGGCGAAGAGACAAGTACTACAAGCCTTCAAAAGGGTCGTTGATTCGTTGAACTCTGTATCAAAGATCATGTTCAATCAGTAAAATTTGTATACAGTTATCTTTGTGTTTTTTTTTAGGCTTAATTGCTATAGTGCACCTTGAAATAATGGGCAATTCTCATTTTACCACCTGGAAGTTAAAGTGACACACTTTGCCCTCTTGACCAAAGTTTGATGTTCCATAGTGCCCTCTACTGTCAATTCAATCCAAAAATCTGTTAAGTTTGATGACGTGGCAGGGGTGTTTTAGTAATTTTGTGCACCTAAATTTTTTATTCACAAATTTGAGTGGGTAATGTGGCAAAGTGAAGCCCACCTCCATCATGGATAAAAAAAATTAATAAAAAAGTAATTACTTTAAAAAATTAAAATACAAATATAAAATTTAAAAGAATAATGCTACTCTTACCACATCCATATACCATCTTATATGACAGTCAAGATGGACAACAGCATAAATTAAAATTATTGAATATTTTATTTTTTTAATGATTTATTCCAGTGTTTATTTTTCTAATTATCTTAATTAAAATATACTTCATTGATTTAATTGATATGACATATAAAAATGTGGTAATTGTAGCATTACTCAATTTAAAACTTTAAAAAATTGATCTCTCTCTCCCTCATGAGGATAGGATACACGGTGATCTGACCGATATCAAATATCCAAGGGTCAGGCAAAGGGAGGATTGTAGAATAAAATAGAGAATCCTTTAAGAAATAAACATTCAGAATGAAACTAGCCAACGGAGGACTAGGTACGCTCGATGGCATCCATCCCAAAAATCGAAACAACAACCCTTCCTCTGTTTTTGCTACCCCACTCCCACAGAACCCCAACCCCCATACCCCTTAATCAGCTTTCAAGTTTCTTGCCTCCCATCCCAAAACAACGAAGAGAGAGAGAGAGAGAGAGAGAGAGAGAGAGAGAGAGTTGGGCTGCCAATTATCTCCATCTAGAAGAATAGAGTTATTTTGGAAACAAAATTTTTGTTATTCCCTGAAAAATAGCAAGGAGCCCCTCTTTGGTACATTCATGTATATATTGAAATGCGTTTGCTACAGTTGTTCTTAGTACATGCATTTGTATTTCTTAATGCTGTGACTTTTGACAGGATAATCTCTCCGCTGTTGATACTCAACTTGCAATCTTGTAAACTATTTTGGGAAGGGGTGGGTTGCAGGTTGGGGGGGGGGGGGTGGGTGTGGTGGTGGAAGAGATGTGGAGGAATAGTTCTGTTCTGCGCAGGAGTGGTGATGGCTTTCCAAGTTCTCTGCACAGGAGAAGGTTGGGTTGGGGGAAGCCTTAGGTTTCTGGTGCGTGGGGGGTTACAAGGACAGAGAAGGAAGGGGAGGATTTGGTGCGATTGGGGGAGAAGGGATGGGTTGGGTTATTTTTCCTTTCTAAAATCTATTTTATTTTCAATTTTATATTTTAATTTTTTTAAGTAATTAAAAAACCTAAGTGTACAAAATTACTAAAATACCCCTGTCACGTCATCAAACTTAACAGTAGGGGTAATGTGGAACATCAAATCTTGGTCAAGAGGACAAAGTGGGTCACTTGAACTTTTAGAGGATAAAGTGAGAATTGAACAATGTTTCAAAGGGTACTCTAGCAATTATGTTTTTTTTTTATTTTTTATATATGAGATACATGATTGTTTATATGTATCAAAACATACTGTATAAGATTTACTGTGAAACTAGTTATGTCAAAATCTAAGGCCTTCCATAAGGCAAGCAATTCAAACTCTTAACTTTGAGGCAGCATTTCCAAGTCTTTCACCAAAGATGCCTGTTCCAGATTAGCATGTTCCTACACCACTTATCAGTCAGCTCCGGCGAAGAGACAAGTACTACAAGCCTTCAAGAGGGCCGTTGATTCGTTGAACTCTGTATCAAAGATCATGTTCAATCAGTAAAAGTTGTATACAGTTATCTTTGTGTTTTTTTTAAAGGTTTAATTGTTATAGTGCACCTTGAAACAATGGGCAATTCTCACTTTATCACCTCGAAGTTAAAGTGACACACTTTGCCCTCTTGACCAAGGTTTGATGTTCCATAGTGCCCTCTACTGTCAATTCCATCCAAAAATCTGTTAAGTTTGATGACGTGACAGGAGTGTTTTAGTAATTTTGTGCACCTAAATTTTTTATTCACAAATTTGAGAGGGGTAATGTGGCAAAGTGAAGCCCACCTCCATCATGGATAAAAAAAATAATAAAAAAATAATTACTTTAAAAAATTAAAATACAAATATAAAAATTAAAAGAATAATGCTACTCTTATCACATTTATATACCACATCCATATACCATCTTATGTGACAGCCGAGGTGGACAACTGCATAAATTAAAATTATTTAATATATATATATTAATGATTTATTCCAGTATTTATTTTTTTAATTATCTTAATTAAAATACACTTCATTAATTTAATTGATGTGACATATAAAAATTCGGTAAGTGTAGCATCACTCAATTTAAAACTTTAAAAAATTGATCTCTCTCTCCCTCATGAGGATAGGATACACGGTGATCTGACCGACACCAGAACCCCCAAGAACCATTTGCCCAAAATAGTTTACAAGATTGCAAGTTGAGTATCAACAGCGGAGAGATTATCCTGTCAAAAGTCACAGCATTAAGAAATACAAATGCATGTACTAAGAACAACTGTAGCAAACGCATTTCAATATATACATGAATGTACCAAAGAGGGGCTCCTTGCTATTTTTCTGGGAATAACAAAAATTTTGTTTCCAAAATAACTCTATTCTTCTAGATGGAGATAATTGGCAGCCCAACTCTCTCTCTCTCTCTTCGTTGTTTTGGGATGGGAGGCATGAAACTTGAAAGCTGATTAATGGGTATGGGGGTTGGGGTTCTGTGGGAGTGGGGTAGCAAAAACAGAGGAAGGGTTGTTGTTTCGATTTTTGGGATGGATGGGTTGTTTTGATTTTTGCCGAGGGGTGGGTTTTTGGGTTCTGCGCAGGGAAGGGGTGGGTTGCAGGTTGGGGGGGTGGTGGGTGGGGAAGGAGATGTGGAGGAATAGGTTCTGGGTTCTGCGCAGGGAGTGGTGGTGGTGGTGATGGCTTTCCAAGTTCTGCACAGGGAGGAGGTTGGGTTGGGGGAAGCCTTAGGTTTCTGGTGCGTGGGGGGTTACAAGGACAGAGAAGGAAGGGGAGGATTTGGTGCGATAGGGGGAGAAGTGATGGGTTGGGTTATTTTTCCTTTCTAAAATATATTTTATTTTCAATTTTATATTTTAATTTTTTTAAGTAATTAAAAAACCTAAGTGTACAAAATTACTAAAATATCCCTATCACGTCATCAAACTTAACGGTAGGGGTAATGTGGAATATCAAATCTTGGTCAAGAGGACAAAATGGGTCACTTTAACTTTTAGAGGATAAAGTGAGAATTGAACAATGTTTCAAAGGGCACTCTAACAATTATGTTTTTTTTTATTTTTTATATATGAGATACATGATTGTTTATATGTATCAAAACATACTGTATAAGATTTACTGTGAAACTAGTTATGTCATCTCCATGTATCTGTCTATGTTGTGGGATGTTTGCTGTAAATAACAAAACTCAAATAAGATTCAAAGAATAAATCTTGAAGGACATGGTTTTTTTTTGGGAGAACAAAGCACATGTTTGGAGAGAAGGGAAAGTTTCGAAAAAATGGACATGTGGTGATCTTTAAGTGGAACGATACACCCCAAGTACATGTTGATGTGGTGAACCAGTGACAAATCCATAAATCAAGTCTTGGAAATAAAAGACTCTAAAGAATATCCTTGACTTGAGCATGCCCTTAGCCATTACTAAAGTAAAACCCTTCTGAGAACACAAGGGATAGGTCTCCCAGCGAATTTGCCAAATCTACCCATGCAACCCAAGCCAAAGCATATAGCTCACCACTTTATTAGGGTTTTGCTAACAGGCCCATTGTCTAATTGATGTAATTTGCACCCCTAGCCCATACGCTCTGTGTAGATGGCCCAACAAGAATTTAACAAGGCCTCTTCCAAGAGCAGTTCCAGCTGATACCCCCAGCTTAGGCCCAAGA
This sequence comes from Prunus dulcis, assembly GCF_902201215.1. Taxonomy (NCBI): domain Eukaryota; kingdom Viridiplantae; phylum Streptophyta; class Magnoliopsida; order Rosales; family Rosaceae; genus Prunus; species Prunus dulcis. The sequence continues at coordinate 20,300,284 of NC_047655.1, read as the reverse complement.
AGTAGTTTTCAGCGGGCAAATGCAGCCAGGGCAGCTGGTGGGCTCTATAAGCCTGAGCAGGCCCAAAGGCAAGAATAGCCTGGGTTTGCTGATGTCAACAACGACGAAAAAATAAACTAAAAATTTCAGAATTTTTTTAAATAAATACTTAGTCATATTCTTCACTTCCTACACCAAAACTCTATATAAATTCATCTCCTTACATCTCATGTGAATAATTATTGCCATTAGGTTGCCATGGTAATGAGTGGAAACACCACAAATCTTTTGCTAGGGCTGCCACTATTTACATGAATAGTAATAGCCTTTGTCTTGCCCTTACCCTTTGCCATGACAAATGGGTGGAAGTGCTCTAAGGTATACTTTTTATTCCGGATGTTTTCCTCTACTCAAATAATATTCAAAACCCCTCAAGTGTTAAAAAAAATCAAATGTTGCTATTTCTTTGAATTTCATCAATATAATACATCTATATTATTCGCTCCAGTGGTTCTACTGTCTAATTTTCTATTAGATTTAACCTAATTTTAGGGTAAATAATGACCAATTTGCCCTCATATTTAACGAAAATATTAATAGAATGTAACGGTAGGACCAATGGAGCGAATAATATAGAGTTGATGGACCATTTGAACGAATAATTTAATTGAGGGACCAAAATGTAAATCGAGTATAAGTTTGAGGACTATTTGAGTAATTTACCCTAATTTTCTTTTTCTTTATAGATATGACAAATAGTAAGGGGTTAATCGTTTTATTAGTCCCTTGTTGAGACCCAAAAAATTCATGATTGGGCCCAAATAAATTACCAGCCCGAAACGCCATTTTATTAAGAAAAGGCATAAAAAAAAAAGAGGTACTCGAAAACTTGCCACATGCGAATTGGAATTCATGCGCCATGCTGATTCACCATGCTAGCTCTACGAGCCCATGCCAAAATTAAACATCAAGGATGATAAAAAAAAATTAAAGCACGCCAAGCGACATGCCATGCCAAGCATGAAATCGTTGTTTCACACCCAAACACACTACAAGCCTAAGTGGGCCCAAGCCACTCAAAATGCCCGGGGCTTGCTTGAGTGGGTTGTGGTATGGATGGTAATAGGTCGTCATGAGGCCCATTGATGGGACGAGAAATGGAGGTTCCGGGTTGCTTGGGAGCCTCGGGACCCAAGCCCATTTCTTAGGCCCAAATATATGGGTGAGCAAAAAGGGGAAAATAACTCAACCAAAATTAGCCTAGTCAAAGGATAGCCCAACCAAAAGCCCAATGTTTAAATAGCCCACTTATTTAATGAAGTACCTTAGCCCATACAAAATTTCACAATAAGCCACAAAAGCCTCAGCCCTTTGCTAGAAAAATAGAAACCACGTAGAAGAGGTTTGCAGGATCACTAAACAGGGCTGCTGGAAAATGCCAGCACATGGGAATGGATCAAGTTCCAAAACAAAACACCAGAGAGACCAAGGGATATTAGCATATAAGTTGTCAGGAAGGGGAGTACCCTTTCAAACCAGCATATACTCCCAGTTGTTTTCCTTTATTAGTGCTGCCCCAGGAAAGAGAAGGAAAAAGGTAGCCAAGAGTGGAGCTTCCTACTGAAGCAGCCGCGGGAAAGGGGGTCTTGAGCTCCAAAACTCCTGATTTTGTGCAAATAGATAAGGGGAAATCTCACCCAGATAGGAAAGTCAAGAGAGGAGAGGAAAAAGGGATGGGAAGGTTTGCCAAGATTGGGAAGAAACCATCAGGGTTTCTTGGGAAAGGATAGTTTCCCGCAACTATAAAAGGAGGTCCCCTCCACCTAGCAAAAACCAACCCAGGCTGAGAGAGCAAGCTTCCTCTCTTACTAGCAAAATCCAGTAACCTTATTCACCCTTCTTCTTCGTTCTGCTTTGCTTGACAGATTATTTTCAGAATCTGTCAAGCTGCCGGAAGAAGCGATGTTCATCTTTTACCTCCTTTCAGCCAAGATCACCCTGCAAATCTGGTTTCCCTCATTTTAAACACTCACATTTCTCCTTAAGAAGCCTTATTTTCCTCTTTGGTGCTCAACTCATGCTGACCCTGCTCCCATGCCACAAGCTCTTCATGCTAAGCCAAAATCTTATCTGAAAGCAAGCACAAAACACCTGTAAGCAGCCCTCGTTTTCATTGGTGAAGGTAACCAGAACACTTCCTAAGGTTTTGCTGCCTTTCCGAAGTGCTTTTGGGGCTTAATTTTTGAACTCCAGCACAGGGGGTAATTTCAGTGATTTCCCTTTTTCTGGCAGCCCAGCCCATTTACAGCTGCCGGGAGAAAAAAGACCCCAACATCTCTTAATTTAGACCCGATTTGCATTTGAGTCCTTCAATTTTTAAAATCGTTCCCGTGGTCCTTCAATTTCAGTTACGTTAGGACAAATAGTCATGTCGTCAATTTTATTAACTTTTCTATTAAATGCAGGGGCAAAATGATATTTTTGTATTAAATTGATTAAAATATGACTAAAAAATTTAAAAACTAAAAACTAAAAAATTAAAATTAAGCTCTCTTTCTCTCCCCCTCCATCCCGATTTCTACTCCCCACAAATTTTTTTTGTTGGTTTTTTGTTTGATTTGATTTTATTGTTATTTTAAAGATATAATTTTTTATTCATTTTTTTGTTCTTAATATAAAAATACCATTTTACCCCTACATTTAACAGAAAAAGTTAACAAAATTGACGGCAGGACCATTTGTCCTAACAAAAGTGAAGTTAATGGACCATGGGAACGATTTTGGAAATTGAGGGACTCAAATGGAAATCAGGTCTAAGTTCAGGGACTAATAAAACGGTTAACCCAATAATAAGAGCTTTTGGGCATATTCACAATATTATTGACATGTTTACTAATCTATAATTTGGTGAGGAGGAGTCACAATCCGAATTCTATTGAAGTTGTTTATTAAACTATCTGGAATCGGGGGAGGTGATGATACAATGGGTAGAAAAATATGAATTCCTGTTGAGTTGGTTTCTAGGAATCATAATATCACCTCTCACCGAAGAATACAATTCCTTAAAAATCAGGAGTTGAATTCTTGATTTTGTGTGGGCAACCACTTACATCTTAATTCCTTAATGTGAAGTAAACGCACAAGTAATTTGTAATCGGAGTCCAACTCCTTATTTTGATTTCAATTACGATTAGTAAAGACACTATATGAGTATGGGTAAATTACTCAAATGGTCCTCAAACTTGTACTCGATTTACATTTTGGTCAATATAAATTAAATTATTAGTCCAAATGGTACATAAACTCTATTTTAATTGCCCATTTGATCCAACCGTTACATTCTGTCAATGTTGCTGTTAAATGTGAGGGTAAATTGGTCATTTCGTACGTTAAAAATAAATAAATACTAAAAAATAAATAAAAACTCTCCCTGTCTCTCTGTCTCTGTCTCTCTCTCCCCATTCCCCCATGGCCACCACCCTCAAGCTCCAACCCCCAAACCCATCCCACAACCACTCTCCACCCAAACCCATCCAACAACCACCCTTCATCCCAGGCCCCCATTTATGTGGAAATGCTGCATAAAGACAAAACAGACCCATAAAAGGCAAAAGGCTCCAGAAGACAAATTAAAGACTGGTCCAAAAATGTATGAAGATACAGTAGGCTACAACTTTGACCAAAACTCCATGCCATAATCAGCAAAAAGTGTCCTCAACCTCAACCCTCTTCCCCCGCCACCTCCACCACAAGTTCTCATGCCTTCTCCCTCAGAAACCCACAACAACAACAACAACAGCTTTGCTGTTGCAGAAAACTTGAGACTCTCCATAGAAGAGCTCTCCTACCCTCATCAACAAGATCATCATGCTGCCATGGAAATTGAGCTCCAAAATGAACTTGGGTTCAATGCATACAGCACCAATACTGACCAGAACAACAACAGCAGCCATTTGGTTTCCTTTGAGCAACAAACCAATTGGGACAATATCATGGTGTCCATGATCAGATGCAGCAACAATTGCAAGATGGTGCTAATGGTGCATACCCACCTACACCTGACCCTTTCAACCTTTTCAGCTTACCTAGATGCTCACCCTTCTCTGTTCTCCAAAACTTGTCCATTACCTTCACAAACCCCAACCCTAAAAGCTCGAATTTTCCAAACTCTTTGGGGTTCCTCGGAGATGTCCATGGTGGGATTGACACCCCGACAGGGACAGCGAGTTCGGTTCTCTATGACCCACTTTTCCATTTGAACCTGCCTCCACAGCTACCATTGTTCAAGGAATTGCTTCAGTCCTTGCCACATGGATACAGCTTGCCAGGCTCAAGAAATGGGTCTTTGTTTACTAGTGGTGGGGATGAGGGAGAGAGGATTGGAGGAGGGGTTCACTCATATGGGATTAATAATGGGAGGCAATTTGAGAATGGGGGTGTTGGAGTTCTCCAGAGAAATGGGTTCTATTGGAAGAGGAAGAGACGTCAAAGGGACCAAACACTTTTTTTTCTTTCTCTTTTTCTTCAATTATTTTCTAATTTTGTATTTATTTTAACCCTATTTTATTTGTTAATTATGAAAATTCGTATTTGCGCTTAAAATTTGGTTACATTTAATAGAAAATGTAACGGTTGGATCAAATGGGCGATTAAAATAGAGTTTATGTACAATTTGGACTAATAATTTAATTTAGGGACCAAAATATAAATCGAGTATAAATTTGAGGACCATTTGAGTAATTTACCAATATGAGTATTTTCTATAGGTGCAGAAGTTGAAAAAAAAGTCTATATAATCATTAAGAAAGAATTTGGAACAGCCGTAAAAATTCTCAAGTGTTTTGATATTACGGCCAAAAGAAATGTGGGAAATATGGCCACCTTGACCCTTGCTTCTCAAATCATTTCTAATTCGGCAGGCTGGGAAGAAGATGGTTTGGTTTTCTTTGAGAATTTAACCATACAATACAGTCTCTTCTAAAATACACATCGACAAAATACCAAAGCACAATTTTGTCATACACTTGCATTACTTTACAAACACTAATGCCAAAACCAAACGATGAAAAGCAAGGAATGCATTTTCTTCCAATTTTTCGATTGAAACTGAGTAAAAACGGATTTATCAAAGAGGACAGCCTCCTCATAACTTTGGAATTCACTCCTTAATGTGCCATACACCAGCTGTAGGAGCCCTTTATGTTCAAGTTCTTGCCTCTTTTAATTCCCCATCTGTACTTCACCCTGAACTTGGGAGACCCCTAACAGAATAAAAAAGAAAACAAAAAAGGAAAAACTTTTAAGTGCCCCAACCTTTCCCTCTGTATGCGCACATCAACTTTGGGGACAAACATCCCATATCACTAGTTACTTTGATATTTTGGTATGGCTCGTAGCAATGATCGTCGGCGTGACATGGTGATTGACATAGGGAAGCCGGCGATTTTCACAAGGGGGCTTGAATTTTCCGCCCTTACGTACACCGTGACAAAGAAAAGCAAGAATGAGGAGGGGAAATGGTTCAAGCATGAGGTGGACTTATTGCACAAGATCACAGGGTTTGCACCAAAAGGGTGCATCACAGCTGTGATGGGTCCTAGTGGAGCTGGGAAGTCTACCTTCTTGGATGGATTGGCAGGGAGAATAGCAAGTGGGAGTCTTCGGGGCAAAGTGTCCGTGGATGGCAAGGAAATGAACCCAAGCTTGATTAAAAGGACTTCAGCTTATATTATGCAGGATGATAGGCTGTTTCCAGCTCTTACAGTTTATGAGACTTTCATGTTTGCTGCTGATTTGAGGTTGGGTCCAGTTTCAGTTACTGATAAAAAGCAGCGAGTCGAAAAGCTGATTCAACAGCTTGGATTATCTGTAAGTGATTTATATTCTATCCATGTATATATATTGGTTCTATATATGTGGATATATTTGTATGAACTATGTATATTAGTAATGTTTTGTTGCCGGCTTGTTATATATCAATCTAGATGGCATATTTTAACAAGAATCCGCTTGAATATTAATAGTTCGAATTGGCAATCTAACGGTGTAACATTATGTGAGACTGTTATATATATGTTACATAAAGTGTTTTTGCCATACATACCGTTCAGTCAAGAATCAACATGATTAAGAGTTCTTCCTTAATTCTACATATTATTTTTGCGCATATGTAATTTGAATGTATTTCTTTACCTTCAAATGGCCACTTTCATCTACTAAAGTAATACGTATGATATATATATTTTTCATTCTTTTTTTTGCAGTCTGCTCGAAACACCATCATAGGCGATGAGGGAACCCGAGGAGTTTCAGGTGGAGAGCGTCGCAGAGTTTCGATTGGTGTGGACATCATCCATGGACCATCACTCCTCTTCCTTGACGAACCAACTTCCGGCCTAGACTCCACCAGTGCTCATAGTGTCATTGAAAAGGTGCACCACATTGCACGTTCTGGAAGCACTGTGATCCTCACCATTCACCAACCCTCATCCAGAATTCAATTGCTTCTGGACCATCTGATCATCCTAGCTCGAGGGCAGCTCATGTACCAAGGATCACCAAAAGATGTGGCCATCCACCTTGGTCGTATGGGGCGCAAAGTACACAAGGAAGAGAGTCCTATTGAGTACCTCATTGACGTGATTCAGCAATATGATCAGTCTGAACTTGGGGTCGAGGCACTAGCCGAATTTGCACGTACTGGTATAAAACCCCCTCTCTTAGTTGACGGGGACATCTCATTTGCGACTATTCTCCCAACCCCCACACCACCGCGCCATTGTGGGCATGGGCATCATGGTGAAGGCCATGAGGACAAAGGAAGGTCTGGAAAGCGCTTGCCGTTACAAGCCAGCACACATATAACCAATGATTTTGATCACAGTGTGAGAAGTCCTTATAATACTAATTCAAGGTCATGGACTCCTACCCGTAGTGGAGTTATGCAAAAACTGCACAGCTTTACCCCTTCAAGGCAACGCGCAGACCAAAAGATGCAAAGCCCCATGAGGTAAATAATAATCATAATCCATATATATATATATATACATATTTTGATTTATTCCTTAACTGATCAATTGAGTTTCGGGGTCTGATAGTTATCTAACATGGTATCAGAGCTCTTATGATTAAACAAAATGACATGGTACTCTTTTGCAGTGCATCCCCTGGCTACAACTATTCAAGTGAGATTCTTCCAAGCACACCAACACCCCACAGCAGTGACTACACGGTGAATGAAAATGATTATCTGACCCCAGATATTGGTCCAAACACCAAATCATACCACCACCTTGGCCCCAAATTCGCCAACTCCTTCTTCCCCGAGACTTGGATCCTAATGAGGCGAAACTTCATCAACATCAGGCGCACGCCTGAGCTCTTCCTCTCAAGACTAGTGGTCCTCACATTCATGGGATTCTTGATGGCCACCATGTTCAAAAACCCACCACAAAACAGTCAAGGCATCACTAATCGCCTCAGTTTCTTCATCTTCACTGTCTGCCTTTTCTTCTTCTCATCCAATGATGCTGTACCCGCCTTCATCCAAGAGCGCTTCATCTTTGTCCGCGAGACTGCCCACAATGCCTACAGAGCCTCCTCATACACAATTGCAGGCCTAATCACATACCTCCCCTTTCTTGCATTGCAAGCAAGTGTCTATGCAGGCATTGTTTGGTTTGCTTTGGGGCTTAGAGGACCCTTCCTATACTTCTTGGTGGTTCTCTATGTCTCTCTTCTCTCCACCAATTCATTTGTGGTGTTTGTCAGCTCAGTTGTGCCTAATTACATCTTGGGCTATGCCGCAGTCATTGCCTTCACTGCCCTCTTCTTCTTGTTCTGTGGCTACTTCTTGAACAGCCATGACATCCCCGAAGGTTGGAAATGGATGAACCATGTCTCCACCATGACATATCCATACGAAGGGCTTATTATCAACCAATATCAAACCAACGACACGTTCGGAAACAACACCGATGGCACCAACATAACTGGTTTCAACATCTTGGAAGGTCTACGCATCAGTTATGGCAAACCCCACACTCTTTCTGGATCAAAGAAGTGGGAGAAGGTGTTCATAATGTTGGGCATGACTGTTCTATATAGGATTTTGTTTTACTTAGTCATTCGTTTCGCGTCCAAGAACCAAAGGACGTAGAGTAAAACTCGCAGAGGGAATTCAAGAGAGTGGTCATCATGTTGATCAATTTCCTTTTCAAATTTATAGTTTGTCAAATTGAACTTTTAATTTCTGTTGCTAGCTTCTTTTGTTTTAAATCTATCAAATCATGTTTATAGCTGCAGGAAATTGATATTGCGTGTAGCATATTTGTTAACAATTAAAGAAACCATGTGGATCAGTAACAACTGAAAACAGTTGATTTTTGGTTTTTCCTACGAAATTTTTTCAACGATCCAAACCATCAATTTTTTAATTTTTCATTCATGGATCATCCTTGCAAAACATTATGTAAATTGAAAATCATTAAGGCATCTAATTGAGATCAACAAAATCAATGAATACGGTGATTCAAAAAAGTACGTAAATTTCGATAATTTAATTGAGTGGTCAAATGATATCGGATTCAAGTGATTTTTTGTGGAGATGATCTTTGAGTGAATATTTGCAAAATAGACATGCAAAAGTTGGTCACAGGGAAGAACCCCTTCAAATTTTTTAATTTCTAGACCTCCCAAGAAGAGTTTGCCCCTTTGGTTGAGCAAGTTTTGAGTTTGGATTAGATGCAAAATGGGCCCTATATCCTTCAAATAAGATTATTTGAGAAATCTCTCAACGGAAGCTGTATATATATACAGAAATTCTCCTATGTAGACGTCCGGATATTATTATCGTGCGGACGTCATATATTTTCTACTATCCCTCCCTGCTTTCCTTCTTGTTTACAATGGCATCCGCACGATAATAACATGCGGACATCAGGATCATAGAATAATTATATATATATAGTCCCCTTCTATTGAGGGATCCCTCAAATAATTTTATTTGAGGGACGCCCTTTAGGGTACCATACAATTTTTTTCCCAATGATCCAAACAATCTATTTTTTAGGTCTTCATTCATAGATAATCCTTACAAAAAATTAGACAAATCGGAACCCGTTTCGACATCCAATTGTGTCTTACAAAATCAATGAACACGGTGCTTCAAGAAAATACTAAAATTTCAATAACTCAATTGAGTGGTCAAATGATATCTGATTCAAGTGATTTTTTGTAGAGATGATCTTTGAATGAGTATCTACAAAATAGACGGTTTGGATTAGTGAAATACAATCCGGAGTGGGACCTACAAGGGGTATCCCTCAAATAAGCTTATTTGAGAGATCCCTCAATAGAAGCTCTCTGTATATAAGTCACAGTAATATATTATAATATTACCCTCTTTTGGGGTTTGATATTATAATTACCTAGTCACACTCCTTATCCGTACTCTCTCATGAGTCATTTACTGATTAATAATTTAATTTAATTTTTTCATTTTCTAAATCAATAGTTTATTTTATTTTATTAAACACTCAACACTGGTCACTGAAACCTAAGATCTTTCAAAAAAATTATATACTACTGAAAAAATGTTAAAAAATAACTGCCTTACTATTTGTCTAATAAACCAAGAGAAAGAGGTTATCCTGTCAAGGTTTTGGCCTAATGTGTATATAGAACAACTGACAAGGTTTAATACTTAGAATATGCCAGTAATCTGTTGGATACATCGACCCACACGTTGCTGGGAACGGACTAGATTTAGAACTTAATAGTTTATGTTTAAGTGGTTTGACCAATTTATATTACATGCCCTTGAGTCATAGTTCATAGGGCAGGGTCGGCAACAAAGGGGCCTATAGGTTGATTTAATTTAATATTGATTGCCGCTAACCCTAGAAATTTTTTCATTGTGTGTTATGTAAAGCAAAATATTATATGCATATATGTTATTAGTCAAGTTCACTAGATCAAATGCTCCATTTACTCTGCACTTGAGTTCGAATTCTCTTTCTCGTAATTTAGATTAGATTTAATTACAATATCACTTGTATAAAAATATAAAAACAAAAAATTCTTATTTCCATTACTTGTAACTTATAAGTAAACATGCCATTATAATTTAGCATCTTCCCATTGCATTTGAAATAATTATGCTTGTCCAATTCATTTCAGATCAGTGATCGTCATGCTTCTAATTTCCCCTGCAAGCAAGGTTGGCAACTGGTTGCGCTGGGGTCTGATTAAAAGGTTTTGATCGATCCTCTCAGAAAGGGCAGCAGTCCTGATGATGCCAGTGTGTGGAAGGGATTTTTTATGACATTCGAATCTGAATTCAGCAGTTCTTTTCTATTTTATTTTTCTTTCGTTCCTCGCACTTGTAAAAGCTACTCATTTGAAGGCCAATTATGCTTCTAAGTTTTCTAGTGCATGTAATTTGGACTCTTTGCCTCTGCTTTGGATGCTTCTATCACGTCAGAAGGATGTAAACATTAATTTTGATGATTAATATCAAGTTATCGTTTCTGGCTAAAAACAAAAAAAACAAAATTCTCTTTGCAAGCCGAGGTCATGTTTACTTTCTAGGAATTAGTGAAGTAAGAAATGAGAGACTTTAATACGATGGTGATATTTCTATTCAAAATATGTCATATGTCATTTTAGAAAGAACCAAGCATGACCCACAAGAATTGAGAGACTCTAGTAAGAAATGAGAGACTGTAATATTGATTCAATTTGATTCCCACAAGAATTGATGATATAGTGATTCAATTTAATTCTCTGCACAAAACAGATCTGAACTAACTCAAGCAAATCAGTTAACAAGTTCAATTCAAATTCATGGATTGATTCTAGTTAAAGTGTGATTAAGCAATAGTGTCTAGTCCTAACCTTGTATTCCTAATTCCCTAATTAGATCCTTATTTTCGAACCTAAATTAAGCATTAGAAATCCATTAAGCATAGAAGAATGTTTTAAACAACCAAGCATATATCTAATCCATGTTGTCGAATGTCCATACATGCTCTTCCTATTCAAAGTTCAATTCGAATTAAGGCATATGGTGTCTACTCTTAATTCCAACCAAGATAGCTAACATACAAGTTTTAATAGTGATCAATCATTCAAACAAGCACATTAACTTATAAGTATAATGAATAAGAACAAAAACTGTAATTGAAACTTGGAAACTAATCAAACTTAAAAATTTAAAATAAGAAATTACATGATAACGAAAAATAAAGTACAACTAAGAAAAACATAAAGGAAAATTTAGCAAAAGGGTTTTGTTACAACAATTGAGAACTTAAAAGAAAAACTAAGAGAATTTGAGGGAGAGAAGGGAGAGGAGCTCTATAGAGATGTTTGAGAGCTCCCTCCTTGGAGTGTGTTTGTAAGTTTGGAGAATCTCAGTATTTATAGGCCTAAGGGAAGTAAAAATATGATTTGAGTATTTCATCTCCTACAACACCCATTTCACCAACTTTACCTAACTTCCCCACCAAAAATAATTAGCTCATGCGGAAAAAGTCCTTGATCCACGGAATCATTCCTACTTTTACCGCTAAGTGACCCATCTTAGTAAGCAGAAGCACTTTCGGCAACAGCTTCTATTGCAGTCAACTGGGCATGTATGACAATGCACTATAATTTGCTTGTAGCCCGATTTTGGGCTCGTTCCTCTTCTCAATAAATTATGGAAAAATATGGACCTTCAAGCTCTTTGTCGTATCTTTCCAACCATATGTAGCCCATTGCGAGGCAAAATCAGAAAGGCCTTCAAACATCTTTTTTGGCACAGTAATGCAGATGCTTTCAAAATTCACCCTAAGCTGCAAAGCTTTCATAACTTCTTCTAGAAGACTTGGAATCATGAATACTAAAATGCTCCATAAACTAAACTCCCATATCTTTCTAATGGTGTAAGGCTCATTAGCTGGTTCTTCCTGAGCACATACAGTCCAATCCGTGAATTTGACTGATCTGTAGACACAATTTTGGGCTCACTTGACTCCAAAATGCATTACATAAGTCCTAAAGCTTAATACACTGAAACAAAGATAAAAGAGGATTAAAAGCACAAGTTTAACTAAAAAACATAACCAAATCATAAGCTAGAAGGGTACAAAATGAAATACAATTATGCACTGATCAGTGGCCATACTATTCTATAATTTCTCATAATAAAGGGGGAAGTAAGGAATTGGTATGGGAAGAAGTCATTTCCATCAAGTTGTTTATTAACCATATGAAATCATCACATAAATGAGAATTGTAAAGTTGTAAGGGTATCTTTGGAAGGCAGTAAGGGAGAATAAGAATGGGATTGTTTTGATTCCTTATTTTGAGGGTGTGTGATTACAGATTTTAAGGTAGGACCCACATTATTTTTTCATTCCTAATGTGTTAGTAAACGTGGGGTAGTCAGAAATTAGAATTATTCCCTTTCTTTCTCATACTTCATTGTGTGTAAGTATACATGTCATGATTCCTTATACTAATAAGATAATGAATAGTCTCATCCCCCCTTCGTTTGCTCTATGAGAAAACCCTAAGGAAAAATCCCTAGCTGGGGGCAGCGGTTACCCTTCCTACTTCAACCCTTTTCTTCTCCCTGCATCTCCATTCCTCTCATTCGCTTCATTTTCCCTTTGGATTCTTTTTTTGTTTTATGACGTAGAAGCAGTCGTCGCCATGAAATAGTTGTCAAAATTAGCTCTAGTTGTCAGCCTTCGATATAAATTTGGAGCTATAAAGCAGAGACTATTTAACATCAATGATAATTAACTAAAATATCTTTCTAAGTTATATCATTTTTTTTTAAAACCAAAGGAAAGGGCCTAACTGGTTTGAACCGGCGACCTCTTGATCTACAGTTAAAATGCTCTACCGCTGAGCTATTGACCAAATTGATTTTTGTTATAACTACATTTATGCTACTCCATCTCATTACTAATCAGTGATTATCATGCCTATGACAAGCTGATATCATTGTAACTCATCTACATTTAATTTGTATATTGTAGATGGTTCTCTGTGCTGTACAAAAGCGATAAGATCGCATTATCTTTACGGACTACGATGAACACACACAAACAAATCGGCAAAAGTGATAAACAAGCACCCCGCACAAACAAACAAACAAAATTAACAAGAATACAAGAATTTGACGAGATTCGGCAGTTTGTGCCAATGCCATTTGTAATCAACCTTACAAATTTCACTAGTCAAAAGAGAACAATTTTGGTTACAAGATGAACCCCTTAGCTCTTTTCTAAATCCTAGGTCTTATTTACTCTCTCGCCCTTGCTCAATCCTTTTGGTGACTCCCTTGTACTATCGTTTTGATTCCAAAATCCTCCTAAAGTCCTAATAGTACTTAGGACTAGGTTATACAAAGCAGAAGATCCAACACTTGTAGCTCACCCATCTCCTTGTAGATGGAATCTTGGGTAGTGATACAATCGATCAGAAATGAAAGACATGCAAATATAATGGTGTAACGAGGTTCTTAAGAGAGAAGTGCCAAATATTTTGAAATTTAAAAGAATTAATATGTGATTAGTCAAATTTGTAATAAATCATATTTTAAATTTAATTAGGTAACTCGCTTAATTAAATCATAGTAATCGGGTTTTACTTATAAAAGTCGGATTTTATTTGCAGAAAAATAAGACAATAAGTTGCAGGTAAGAAAAAATTAGTTTGAAGGGTGGAAAAGCCAAATTTAGTATAAAATCTATATATTACCATTTGAAAGAATTTTTGAAACAGCCAAAAGAAAAGTATTTGATTTGTGGGATATATGACCACTCTGACCTTTGTTTCTAAAATCTTTTCTTATTCGGCAGGCTAAGGTGTGGAGATGGTTTTGTTTTCTTCTAGAATTCAACCATCCTATCCAGCCTCTTCGAAAATACACAATTAGGACGGCGGCCGGCGTTGTTCTTGAGGTGTGGAAGAAAATATCAAAACACAATTTTGTCACATTCTTACATTACTTTAATTCTCAGCTATTCTCCAAGCCTGATGTAATGCATAGTTTAAATTAACGTAAGAAAACAGATTATTGTGTATAATGTTTTGTTGAGTTGGGGTAGATAGAGCAATTGAAAAAGTCAGAATGAAAGATACAGAGTCATATTCCTGGAAATCATAAATAATTTAATCCTGACCAATAAGTGGAAAAAAGAAAAAAAGCAGCTATCATCTTAGATACCTCAGCAGACCAGCAAGCCGACCAAACATCACAATGGTTAAATTAATTAGTAACATCCGCTTCCACATTCCCCGCCAAATGTACAGACAAAACACTAAAATCCTGCAACTCAACCGTCACGATACGCGTATTTTGTGATCATATTAGCTAATTACATGATGCGTGTGATTAATAAGTACAATTCAAGAATGATATCTTATGGTAAAACAAATATGATCAGAATGCAGTGTGTGTATATGTAGAGTATTTGAGTGAGAACAGCTGAGAAGAATATCCTTTGATGAAATTGACTTGGTTGATAAAACCAAGTCTTGAAACAGGACAACCATATAGTTGAACTGCCTAGGCCTCTCCATCCAAATAAGCATACATCTTCCTTCCTGCTTTCCTTTCTGTGCAGGCCTTGCAACCATGGCTTTCTTCAAACCATTTTTGCACCTCCAAACACAAACTTTACCCTCACTTCTGATTCACATCTTTCTGTTGCTGTTATTACTAAAAAATGGTAAGTCATTCTCCTTCAACATCTCCAGTTTTAATACCAATACGAAGGATTTAAACTTCCAAGGCGATGCATTTCCATCACGAGGAGTCATCCAACTCACAAAGAATCAAGTTGATGGTCCCTTGACTGAGAGCGCTGGTCGAGCCACATACTTTCAACCAGTGCGCCTTTGGGACTCCAGCACAGGGAGGCTCACTGACTTCACAACTCATTTCTCCTTTGTCATGAAAGCTCTCAACGACACATACTATGGCGACGGCATATCTTTCTTCCTTGCACCATTTGGATCAGAGATTCCCAACCATTCAACTGGTGGATACCTTGCACTATTTAGCTCTGAGACTGCTTTAAACGCCTCCAAAAATAACATTGTTGCTGTTGAGTTTGACAGTTATAAGAATGAATGGGATCCAAGCCCTGATCATGTAGGAATCAATATCAATTCCATTGCCTCAGTAGCCAATGTTTCATGGAAAACTACCATAAAAAATGGATCAGTAGCAAATGCATGGGTGACTTACAACTCCACCACCAGGAATTTGACTGTTTTCCTAACTTATTCTAAAAATCCAACGTACAATGTTGGAGATTGTAGCGTCTCTTATATAGTTAATTTGAAGGATGTGTTGCCGGAGCTAGTTAGCGTTGGTTTCTCTGCTGCCACAGGTTATTGGGTTGAAATACATAACATCCTGTCTTGGTCATTTAGTTCAACCCTGGAGATCAACAGTAATAAGGAAGCGCAAAAAAGGTTAAGGTTGGGAATTGGTTTAGGAGCGGGTTTTGGGCTTTTGAGTTGTGGATTAGGCCTGTTCTGGTTCATGTCTTGGAGGAAAAGGGTTAACAAGATAGATGAGGCATATGACATGTCTATGGATGATGAGTTTGACAAAGGAACAGGGCCCCGGAGGTTCACTTACCGCGAACTAAGTCGTGCAACAAATAACTTTTCAGAGGGAGGGAAGCTTGGAGAGGGAGGATTTGGAGGTGTCTACAAGGGCTTGTTAAGTGAATCCAACACAGAAGTGGCTGTGAAGAGGGTGTCTAGAGGATCAAAGCAGGGGAAAAAGGAGTATGTAGCGGAAGTGAGGATCATCAGTCGATTGAGGCACAGAAATTTGGTTCAACTCATTGGTTGGTGTCATGAACAAAATGAGTTCCTTCTCATCTACGAACTTATGCCAAACGGAAGCCTTGATTCCCATCTGTTTGGAATGAAACTCCACCTAACTTGGACACTAAGGTACAAAATAGCCCTTGGTTTGGCCTCTGCCATTTTGTATCTTCATGAGGAATGGGAACAATGTGTGGTGCATAGAGATATCAAGTCAAGCAATGTGATGTTGGATTCAAACTTCAATGCCAAGCTAGGTGATTTTGGGCTTGCAAGGCTTGTAGACCATGAATTGGGGTCGCAAACAACTGTTTTGGCAGGAACCATGGGGTACCTAGCCCCAGAGTGTGTGACAACTGGCAGGGCTAGCAAAGAGTCTGATGTGTATAGTTTTGGGGTGGTTGCCCTAGAAATCAGTTGTGGAAGGAGGCCAGTTGAAGCAAAGGCAGAACCAAGCAGGGTAAGGCTGGTGGAGTGGGTTTGGGATCTCTACGGAAAAGACCAAATACTTGAAGCTGCTGATAAAAGATTGTGTAGGGATTTTGATGAGCAGCAAATAGAGTGCTTGATGGCAGTTGGGTTATGGTGCTGCCATCCTGATCCTACTGTTAGGCCCTCTATTAGGCAAGTCATAAACGTTCTCAATTTTGAAGCTCCAATGCCAAGCCTGCCATCAAAGTTGCCAGTGCCAATGTACTTTGCACCTCCATTGAGTATGTGTAGGTTCTCCTACACATCATTTAACCTCACCGGATCATCGGTTAAAGATGGAACGCAGTGTTCTTGTAGCAGCTGTGCTACTAATAATTCATCACAGTCAGCAGGTTCCTCAAAAGCTCTGTTGAATTCACGCAAAGTCGATGTGTAGCTATATCCCTCAATTAACTTTTTCTGTTTCACTTATATTTTTTGGTTTTGTTTCTTTCTTGTCCGTGGTTCAGAGAAAGAATTCTTGTGCTTTCTATTGTTTTCCTTCATAGAAAGAGTTGGCTTACTTAGTTTGCAAGTGTATTTTTTTATGTGCTTGTTAATTAATAAACCTACAACGAATGGGTCATGATATTGTGTAGGTCAATTTGAACTTGTGTTAATGTTTCAGGTACAAGCTCATAGTAATATTACTAATTTAAAACGTTTTTACAGAGTTACTGAAAGGACGTTTTTTTATTTTTCTTGAGAGGTATATCTGAAGAACCAGTTTTTACAACTGGAGGTAGAAATTGGTTCTCATATAATTTATTGCAAGTACTTTGTTCTCACCATCAAGTTGATTGCAGGTTTAATTTTTTGCTTATTTTGTGTATGCTATTCCTCTCTACTTCTTTCATCACGTAATGGGAGAGATAGAGAGAGAGTATAAAAACCCGTGACACTTAAGTTTTTCTCGTTTGAATGATCCCGTGTTTCTCACACAAAAGGAATACAGAATAGTGCTTTGTACAGCTACCAATACTTTCATGTTTGAACTGGATTTCTAAGTGTGGTCCAACCATTTTTAAAACCATCAAAAGTGTGTTTTGGCTTGAGTTCTGTTCCGCTTTCACTAGCTCTATTGTCAACTCGTGCACTCGGAAGAGACATATATTATATTTTAAGTTGGCATATTTGCAATAGGGGCCAACCTTGGCCAGGTCAAAAAATTCATATCTTTTTGGGTTTGTGCCGCCACAATGAGCATCTGTATACTTCAAGCAATGTGGTGTTTGTACCTCCTATGGCATAATTGGTGTTGACATGTTTGACAACTTCGGCCGGCAGATGCTTTTATTTTCCACATTTTGGTGACCTGGATTTCATAGAAATTAGCTCGTGATGCCCTTTTGGTTCATATCTTGGCTTACATGAAACGGAGATAGTAAAATAGTGTTATTTTTGAACAATTATGATATGTCACGCGTGATAATTTTCTTACATAGTATTCTATAATTAACCAGAATAGCAAACTAAATTATTCCCATTTCATACAAGTTTTTCTGATCCTTTTGGCTCATATCTTGGTCCGTTCCTAGGAAGCCATGGAATTAGCTTAGAGACAAATCTGTCCAAGCCATGGATACATAATGCAGCTTTATGCTTAAAAAAAGGACCATCGAGGCCAAATATCTAGCTGTATGTTCACAAGATTTGAACAAAGACTTTTTCTAACAAAGTGAAGATTCGATTCTAAAATAGTCATCACGAGCAATGGTGCCCGCGCGATGCTGCGGGTTTTGAAATCGTGTGAAATACGTATAAAGTAGTAAAAATATGCAGCGAAAATGGTAATATTTATATAAACATGGTGATGTAAATAGTGGTATCATGCTTAGTTTAGCAAGGTTAAGTTACAAAAAATAAACTAATAACATGTTTTATGTGCTACTTGTTATGTGAAAATATTGGGCATATTTTAATAGATCAAGCAGTTATAAAAACATCAAAATATGGGCAACCTTTAGTTGCTCATTGTTCAAAAGAGTTTGGGCAGGTGTTTATATATATGGTACTGGGTGGTGGAAGGGGATCTAGGTCTTGCTAGCTCTGCTGTACAGGTGGCTTACATTCTTTCTACTCCTCTGTAGAGGTTTTGACTCTGTTGGCATAAATTTGGAAAATGGCAGGTGTTAGTGTATATAAGTGTATATAAATGGAAAATTTTGGGTGGGAGCAATAACTATTATGACATAATTAAGTTAAAAAATACAATATGACAAACAACAGTCTAGATACATCAAGCATTGTATTAATCTGATGGACAAAAGTATAAACTCAATCTATTGAATAAATTCAGAACAATTGTGACAATTATTAAATAGTTATAAGAGAATTAAGCCAACACTTGAGCTTGAACAGAATCAAATCAAGGGGTGTTGATTTTGTAGCCATAAATATGGTAAATGGTATGCGGTAATGGAGACAAATGAGAAAATTTTGGCGAAGACAATGGCTATTGTTATAGAATTAAGGCCAAATAAACTGCACAAACCAAATTTAAATAACCTATGAACACCTAATGACCTATAAATAGAATAAGATAACCTAACGACCTAATGAGCAAGTTTGTTATAGAATCAAGATAATCTAATGGAGAAGCTATAGAAGCAGTAATAATCTATAAACAGCTATAGGTCATAGAAGTATAATAAAGACAGAAATAACAGGCTACATGTTATAGTTTTTGTTCATTACATTTAAAACATCTAATAAGAATTGTGAATCTTACAATGCACACAATTATCAACTTCACTCAAGCAACACTGAGTGGCAATTCAAATCCACCATGAACGAATTTATAAGTTCAAACATAGAACTCAATCATATGATAAACCATCACACAAAAGGTTTAATTTCGGTCCAAAAGAGCAATTCGAGGATATGGTTCTTACCTAAAATGCTTTAGTGAAGTTGCAAAATCACCCTTGTCCTCATGAGCAAACCTTTCAACAGCTGAAAAAAGAATGAAAGGAAATTTTCATTGTAATTCTAATCATTGGTGGTGCATTAGTAGACATGGGTGTGGACTCGGACTTGGAGTGGTGAGAGAGGTGTGTTAATAGTATGACTTTGTGAACGAACTTCTATAATCACCAATGTGAAGCCTATGTGTTCACTGGAATTCAGGAACAGATTCAATGGATATAATTGGAGCAATATAATTGAAATTCAATCCTACGTGTGACTAACATAAAAAAACAGATTATAAATGAATACGTATCTATGTATTACTCTAAACTAAAAAACAGATTTAAAGGATATAATTATGATATGAATATGCTTGTTTCACAATGAAAAACAGCAATGGGCCATGATCCAATGTAAAACAGAATGTTCAATTCTTGTTTATTTGAGTGTCTGCACAATCATTACAGCTAATATATTTCAGAACTTATTGTAGAAAATTATTGACCATGGAACTAAAATACTCTAAAACTACATAGAATCCGGTAAATATTTCTGAATACAGAAGCACTATAAGTAAGTACAAAATTAGGCCAACAGAAGAAATGAAACCTCTAATATGAGCCTGAAGCAATGGATGGGGCATAAAGCAAGAATCTGCCACTCAGACAATAAATGAAACCTCTAACATCAAAAACAGATTCAAGAGATGCCAAAAATACGAAAACAGTTCTACAGATGCCACACCAGATTCAACAGATCCAAGAGATGCATAAATACCAAAACAGAATAAAGGCAGAAATAATAGGCTATAGGTTATAGTTTTGTTCATTACATCTAAACAATCTGATAAGGCCATCAAATTAGTATTAGTCCACCACATTAGTATTAGGCCATCAAATTTTTTCCATCTCTTTCATTTGTAAACTCTATCGGGTTTGAACAAAATGTACTCATAACCTACCCCTTAATTGGTGGGAACAGTTTTTTCACTAACGCCCTTAACTATGTAAATAACTACATTTAAAAAGTATGCAAACAGATAATAAACAAACAGGAATTCTCATGTTTCACCTCTGAGAACAATAAATTGCAGAAAATGTAAATTGAAATAAAGTTATGTTCCTGTATTCAATGAAAGAGAGCAAACTTACATTTGAATCTGCAGTGAAGTTGAAAAACTGGAATAAGATTCCCAAGACCAAGAAAATAATTCCAACAATAATACCCAATGACTCAAGCCTGCAAACACAGACTAATATAACATTAACTATAAAAGATAAATTGGGGGTATGAAACATCAGACTAATATAATAGACTATTTGAATAATGCAACAGGTCTTGTTCTTTGTTGATCCGAGCCCTCAACTTCTATTTTCCATTGAATAATGCAACCCTTCTTAATTGGTCACCTTTCTAGTGCCTAAAACTCTCTCTCGCGCACATACACACAATAAGTTACAATACTTTCTCTGGCTGTGTTTTGCAGGTACCAAGAGGAATGAGGGGGTGATGGGGATGGTGAGCCAGAGCAGATCTTGGGATAGTTCAAGTGATATTGAGGGTCATTTATGTAACCTGCATCCTCACCATCAACCATACATGATGGCAATGCAAGAGGCAAACTACCACAACCTTCTTCACAGTTACTCAGATTCATCAGTATCAGCATCACCACGTCAAGTTTCAGCCAGCAAACCCTCACCATCAGCTGCTACTGCTGCAGATGAGGACAGAGTTGGTGGCAGCCACCATGAGACCCTTCCACCACCATTCAT
Organism: Prunus dulcis; assembly: GCF_902201215.1. NCBI lineage: Eukaryota > Viridiplantae > Streptophyta > Magnoliopsida > Rosales > Rosaceae > Prunus > Prunus dulcis. The sequence goes on along the minus strand of NC_047655.1, from coordinate 20,279,306 downwards.
TGATTTTCTTGGGGTAGGAGCCACATGAAGTTAGAAGCCAAGAAAAGCTGAAAAGGGTTTTTCACTTTGAAGAAATCTGGGGGGAAGGAACTGAAGTTGTTGTTGTGGGCGAGAAGGACCTGAAGCGAAGGCAGCCCAGAAAGGCTTGGGAAGGGCCCGGTGAGTTGGTTGGACTGAACTTCCAATTGTTGCAAATATGCGAGCTTTTGGAGTTCCGTTGGAAGTGAGCCGGTGAGTTTTTGGTTCCCTATTTGGATCTTGAAGACCTTGTTGTCGCTTGTGCAACTCACTTTGCTCCATTTACAGTAATCGGAGCCGGACCATCCCAGACTGTTTGGGCCGATGCTTTTGCGCAGAGCTTCCATGGCTACTCCGTCGGGACCCGACTGGGACTGCACTGGCGCGTACAGGGGGAACAAAAGGAGCAGAAGAAGGAAAGAACCCCATAAACCCAGACGGGGTTTGTAAAATTGGTATAGAAGATATTGTGCCAGAATGGTTATTCTATTGATTGTACAATATTCTTATACAGGGAGAATGCAAGCCTAACTAGGAAAATATACACAGCCAAACTAGGAAAAGAATTGCACAGCGATTCTAGGAAAAGTCAAACAATTACACAGAAGGTTTTCCTATTCTAGTTCCCATAGAATCAGGTATTGATTACTTTCCAACACTCCCCCTCAAGTTGGAGAGTGAATATCAAGAACTCCCAACTTGCCTAGCATGGATAAGAAGGGATCTTTTCCCAAGGGTTTGGTGAACATGTCTGCTAGTTGATGTGAAGAAGGTATGAACTTGGTAGAGATTGCACCATCCTGTATCTTGTCTCTGATGAAGTGACAATCCATCTCTATATGACGAGTTCTGTCATGAAAAACTGGATTGGCAGCAATGTGTAGTGCAGCCTTGTTGTCACAATGAAGAATTGAGGCTTCTGGATGTGGAAGATGTAGGTCACGTAACAGGCTTCGTAGCCAAGTGAGCTCGCAACATGCTCCTGTCATAGCTCGATATTCTGCCTCTGCAGAAGATAATGAGACCGTTTTTTGTCTCTTAGTCCTCCAAGAAATTAATGAATTCCCAAGAAATACACAATAACCAGTCGTGGATCTCCTCGTCATAGGACAACCCGCCCAATCAGAATCACAATAAGCACGTAGCTTCAAGTTATTTTCAGCTGAAAAAAATAGACCTTGCCCTGGTGCATTTTTAAGATACTTGAGTATTCTAAGAGCTGCTTCCATATGGGGCATTCGGGGTGCATGCATAAATCGACTAAGCACATGTACTGCATACGTGATGTCAGGCCGTGTGATGGTGAGATATATCAGGCGCCCTACCAATCTTCTAAATTGAGATGGATCTTTGAGTAGATCACCTGCATCAGAAAGTTTGGTGCCCTGTTCCATGGGAAAGGCTACCGGTTTTGCTCCCAAAATGCCACTGTCTTTGAGTATGTCAAGGGTGTATTTTCTTTGTGAAATACATATGCCCTGTTTTGAACGGGAAACTTCAATCCCCAAAAAATACTTGAGATCTCCAAGGTCCTTTATTTTGAACCGTGACTGTAGAAATTGCTTAAGCGATGAGATTGCCTTTTGATTATTCCCAGTTATTAGTATGTCATCAACATAAATCAACAAGGCTGTAAATGATGTACCTTTCTTGCATGTAAAAAGAGAATAATCTGCCTTTGATTGGATAAACCCAGCAGCTAGAACAGCTTCAGTGAATTTGGCAAACCATTGCCTAGATGCCTGCTTGAGCCCATAGAGTGATTTGTTGAGGCGACACACAAGATTCTCCCCCTGTCGCCGGAGACCAGGAGGAGGTGACATGTAAATTTCTTCATGGAGGTCCCCATGCAGAAAAGCATTGTTAACATCTAACTGGCTAAGGGACCAATTTTGAGCAGCTGCGATGGCAAGCAAACAACGTACAGTAATCATCTTGGCTGTGGGTGAGAAAGTATCATGATAATCAATCCCCTCGGTTTGAGTATATCCTTTGGCCACGAGGCGAGCCTTATAGCGTTCGATGGAACCGTCAGAACGGTGCTTGATTTTGTAAACCCATTTACAACCAATGGGTTGTTTGCCGGGGGGCAAAGGAGTGAGCGTCCATGTGTTGTTGGACGTTAAGGCCGCAAGTTCAGAGCGCATAGCTTGTTGCCAATTGGGATCTGCAGCAGCATCTGTAAAGCAAGAAGGTTCCACACTACTACTGACAGTTGCAAGAAAAGAAAGATGTGAAGGTGAGTAACGATGATATGAAATAAAATTACAGAGAGGATAACGAGTACCTTTGGGCAGGATCGGCGACGAGGAAGACGATGATGCAGGTCTGGGCATGAGTATGTGATTAAGAACATAATCTTTCTGCCAGACAGGAGCCTGTTTGGAACGCTGAGAGACTCTGACAGGTGGATTGGTAGAAGGAGGAGTATAAAGTGGAAGAGAAGCGGGCTGTTCTGGATTTGTAAGTGCAGCAGGTGATGATGTGGTGGGGTCAGCTGTAGAAATAGGTGGGTCAGTGGGAGAAAAAGAAGGATGGTTGGCTGGAGGGTTAGGCGTGGCTGGAGATATGGGATCATCTTGGCTTGAAAGTGTGAAGTTGTGCTCAGGGGAAAAGGTTGGGTTGGTTGGAGGAAAGGTATGCGGGCCCAAGGTTGGATGGCATGGATCAATGTCTGCTATGTGTGGTGTGGGAAGGACATGCAATTGGTCTGATGGTGTGGTTGGGCTGAGAGTGTGGAAGGGGAAATGGTGCTCAAGAAAGGTAACATCCCTATTGATGAAAATTTTGTGGGTGGTGAGATCATATAACTTGTAAGCTTTTTGTCCACTAGGATACCCCAAAAAAATGCTTTTCTTGGCACGAGTATCAAATTTGGATGTGGGATGATTATTGGTGGCAAAAGCAAGACACCCAAAGACTCTCATATGTTTATAGGAAGGTGGTTTGCTATATAATTTTTCAAAAGGAGTTTGGTGGGCTAATAGTTTGGTGGGAATTCGGTTAATGATATGAGCAGCGGTAAGCACTCCTTCTCCCCAAAATCGAAGAGGAAGGTGAGCTTGAAAAAGTAAAGCCCGTGCCATTTCAAGGAGATGACGATGTTTGCGTTCTACGACCCCATTTTGTTGGGGGGTGTAAACGCAAGATCGTTGGTAAATGACCCCATGATCTGTGAAAAAATTGCGAAGGGAATAAAACTCTCCCCCATTGTCCACGCGTATCTGTTTGATTTTGGTGTTGAACTGTGTTTGGGTATAGGCAAAAAAAGATCGAAGGTGCTCTTGTGTTTCACTTTTATGGTGCATGAGAAAAATCCATGTAAACCTTGTAAAATCATCCACCACAGTCAAAAAATAGCGTGCCCCGGATAAAGAGGCTATTTTATGTGGACCCCAAATATCACAGTGAATGAGTGCGAAAGGGTGTGAGGAGGTGATGGAACTATTAGTAAATGGGAGTCGTGTCTGTTTGGCCAATGGACAAATATCACAAATATTATTTGAAGAACAAGGGAAATTTAACAATGTTTTGGACATAAAATTTAAGCGAGCCGAAGATAGGTGACCCAAACGGCGATGCCATAGATCTGCGGAAGCTGAAGCCAAATGACAAGATGGATCAGATGTAGTTGGAGAGGAGTTTGGAGAAGCCAATGCTGCTAAATAGTACAAGCCTCCACGTCTCTTACCCAGACCAATCGTCCTCCTCGTAGCCAAATCCTGCAAAACACACCATTGTGGAAAGAAAGTTACTGAACAATTTAAATCCTCTGTAATCTTACTCACAGACATCAAGTCAACTTTGAATGTGGGAACCCCCAACACATCTTTCAAAAATAAATATGAATTTATTGGCAAAGTGCCAGTAGCAGTAATTGGAGCCTGGTCTCCGCTTGGCAACTTTACGGGTGGCATGGTGGAATGCTTCACATTTGTGAGCAAATGAGGGGAAGACGTGATATGATCTGTCGCTCCGCTGTCAATAATCCAATTAAGTGTGGAGCAATTTTTAAACAAACCTGAACTGGCAAGATTTGCTTGGGAATCAGGCTGTGAATCATTTTCCTTCTCGTTCAGGACTGAACATATTTGCTTGTCTCCGGCCACCAGACTCTCCCCATGAGAAAAAACTCCGTACCCTTTTTAGCTATTGCCACATCTTATCTCAAAGATCCAATCGAACTAACTTAGGCATCAAAGGGCCTCCAACACTCCTATGGTCTTTTACTCCTATTTATTTTGCAAGAACCAAAAAAGAGAGAGAAAGAAACTCAAAAGTGAAGGATCTACACATGAATACTCTCCTGTGAGAAATTTGCACAAACACACCCCACCAATCTCTCAAATAAAAAATGAAAACATTATGCACCCCAACAAAACTTTTTGACTCATCCACTTTTCTAATCTATCTGTCGCCTTCTTTATTCCGAAGCCTTTAATTGGACAAGGTATATAGACCATAGACTGTGCATGATCTACAGTCTCAAACTATCGACTAAAAACCAGCTTTTAGCATGGAGAGGAACACAGGTACGCTTGAGTGAAATTTGATGTTTCCATGAATTTGCTCATTTTATATTCATATTCATTATGGTATGTGTTAATATAATTTGTGTAAGGTCTTTTACCCTATAGCTTAGTGACTTTTTTTTTTTTTTTGACGTGATAATTGTAGTATGTCTTGAGTTCAAATCTCACAAATCAGAGTTTAAAATTATTTGTACATACATTACTTGTGTTAATAGAAGGTGCTAAGGTAATTAGTGCTTTGTATTTCAATACCATATTTTAAATTAGAAGGATGTCGAAGGCCTAATAGAACGATTGATGGGGGGAAAAAAAACCAGGCTAATGGAACAAATGTCATTTTCTTTTTGCTAGGAAATATTGTCATTTACTTGCATGTTTTCTTTGTCCTACGTAATATTATTGGATTTTCAGACAGGGATAGTATAGAACATGTTAGGTATATCATATTAGACATTGATCTGTATATGTTAAATTATTTAACAGGTTAGACTTTTTTTTGAAAAAAACTTTTTGACAAAGTGATATTCTTTATCAGTCTAATGTACGAGGAAGAGATCAAAATCAGGTTAGACGGGTACTTCTTACTCGAACTTTTTTTTTTTTTTTTTTTTTTTGCCCCTAAATAAAAAACCTCTCATAACCTTCCAACGAGGGAGGCCCAATAGAGGAAAGGGGGACATACTAAAAACTTTAAGCCCAAAACTTTTATTCCATTCGAGATTTGTTGTTCAATAAAAAATTGACCCCAAAAAAAAAAACAACAACAACAATACGATGTTGTCGTTTTGCTGTCAATCTGTAGAAAAACTGTCATGCAAGACAAATCGTAAAGTGTGCATGATGCATCATGATTTCGACACGTGGCACTACTTTAGTATCACGGGACTCGATCAAAACTCGTAAATAGTAATTAAAAAAAGGTCCTGTCACCTCCCCAATGGATTCTTGAGCACACCACCCATTGTTCCTTGTGGAGTAGGTTAGTTCCAGAAACAGCTTTGGTAAGGAAAGTTCTTCAAAACCAAGAGGATGCGTATTTTAATATTGTTTTCGAATGTCAAATCTTTAATATTTGGTTTGGTTGAAGAAGATTTTGGAAGTATTTGGTAACATCAGTTACAACAAGAGCACATGGGATGCGATTAGGGAATGTCTTATTGGTTAAGTACGAGAGATTAAACAAACAAAATGTCCCGTAAAGTAGGTTTAGGATTTGGAATTTGGAATGAGACATTTGGGTTTTGTAATCTTAATAGTATTAAGAAAAGTTAATTAGGTACAAAAAGATATAATTGCAAGTCAAAAGAGCTAGCTAGCTAGGGTAAAACAAAATTAGTTGTTAATGATTAAGCTAGGTTAGCTTAGGAGTTGGTAGACCAATCAAATTAACTCATACTGTTTAAGGATATTGACAAGAAAAAAACAATTAGAGGGAAGAAGTGAAAATAGAGATATCAAAATGCTATTTGTATTATATTTATCGACTCTAAGTCTTTAATAGAGGTAGACTCCACCAGTATATGTAAAACTTATCTGTATTAAAGAGGTAGTCAGCAATGTAGTTAGTAAATATGGTACCCACCTGTTTTAGATGGTGCAAAATGCATGCGTCAATATTCCTCCATAGACTAAAATGAAAAAGCGACCATCTTTTTATGTCCTTCCACCATATATAGAAACAATGATTAATCAAGCTTCCTATAGGCTTTATGCTATACACTCTTGTCTCTATCATTTGGGGTACACCACGTAATTATCAAACCACCATAAAAGAGAAGGGAAAAAAAAAACATATTCTCTCGCATGCAATATTTGCATCCCAATACTGTTTAACTTTTGTTGTCTTGTTCCTAGAATTCTACATTTTCGAAAGTAAATTTCTTTTCGAGAGATTATACATGGAAGAGGCAAAAAGTAGTGGTTGAAAGCAAAGTGTGTTCAGATCGATGTCACGGGTTGGATGGTCTTGTTTTGTGTGTGTGGGAAAATGTATGTGGCTGCCATGTTCAATGTGGTTTGGAATCACATGAGGGGCGGATTCTTTTTCAGATTTGTTATTCTTGCCCTGGTATGTGTCACAGGTGGGTTCTCTGTTGGAAATTAACATCCATCATGGTTTGGGTTTATTTTTATTGGATTTTGGTATGAAAAATATTTTTGTGAGGAATTTTTAGCTCAAGTAATTTGGATCCATCATGGTTTGGGTTTATTTTTATTGGATTTTGGTATGAAAAATATTTTTGTGAGGAATTTTTAGCTCAAGTAATTTGGAGTATTGATCTGTATACTCTCGAGGTTGTGTTTCCATTCTCATTTTCCTAAAATCTGTAGGAGAAACAAAAGGTGAAGGCTTATTAACCAATTATTATTTGGGAAAGAAAAAAAAAAAGGAAAGTTGAAGGCTTAATTTGATCAGTGCCCTATTTCCTTATCAAACAAAGAATTCTAAATATAGGAAACATCTTGATCTAAACACTCCTCTTAATGCTTCGTAATCTATTTCACTGTCCACATGTCCTCAAAAGATTAGGAAAGGTTCGAAAAAGGAAAGAAAAAAGTTTGTTCCCGAGGCGAGTAGGAGTCTGGAGCCTCTACTTAATGTGTTTCGGAGGTGGCATTGTTTCTTAACTTCTGATTTTATTCTGGCAAGAGTGCTAAAATCTATCGTTTCTTAACTTCTGATTTTGGTCTGGCAAGAGTCCTAAAATCGTTTCAAGTACAAACAAATTGTTTTTGCGAGGTACGCTTTCTAACGTTATATTCTATATCATATTAAACTCAGTCATGGCATGTTCTAGAATGTAAGATATAGTTGTTTAGCTGGGGTTTCCGACATGATAGAATTTTTGTTAAGGGAGCTGGTATTGATACTTTAAAAACGTCATTCTGCACTCATTTTATATAAAAAGATAAGAGAGAAATTGCATTCCGAAAAGTGCATGATTACTTTTTTAGAATGCTAATAACAGTTCCTTTTATTAATCGTGTACAATTCAAATTGAGTTTACATCCATCTTGGGTTCTAGTTGTTTGAAAATTGAAGCATGAGACTGTGTGAGTTGCCGTTTCTTCATAGTCTACTTAAAAAAAACAAAATGAAAGAAAACGGAAGTATTTCTGAGACTTTTTTGTGTGTGGAGAAATTAGTATTTCTGAGACTGAGACTTCAAAGAAAGAAAACAGAAGTGTTTCTGAGACTTGAACTTTGACGCCCAACACCTGACGTAATCAAACTTTGACGGCCTAATCAATACAGTTATTAAAACAACGAGATTTGAAAGCACACGTCTTGAACATCAGGTTGAATCATTAGCATGTAATTATAAGCTAATGGAAGATTAGTATCTCCTGATTAACTGATGATCAGAGTGTATTTGAATGTTATCACTTCCTAAAAGTTAGGCACAAATTGCCACCTTTCTTGACGCCCTCCAAAGGAAAATCACCCGTCAGCTTGCTCTACCAAATACCAACAGGCAATTATAATAATTTAATTACGGTATGACCCTTAACGAAATTTGTCAAATTTTGGTATAACAGCACAAACAGTTCCGGAGAAATACACCCCCGTCCGAAATTCAACCATATTAGTTTACTGAAATCTCAAAATTTGTCAAAAAGTTGGCACAAAATTGTAGAAATTTGTCAATGATTTCAGTTCACCTTACCATCCTAAGCCCACATAATATTTTCCCTGGACAAAATTACCCTTTCCTTTATGAGTTAGAAGAGTAGACGGGTTGCCTTAATTGAAGCAGGTAATTATTGGGATTTCCGCACAAAATTGGGAAAAATGTATAAATAAAAAAGACTAGAATTCTAACATGCCAAACAGGAAAGCAAAACTCAATTGTCCACCTGCGGTTATATATATGTTTGCACGTTTTTGAAGCCTTAAGGATCCAAAAAGGAATTTAGTAACGACCAGAGAGAAGAGAGAGAGAGAGAGAGAGAGACAGAGAGAGAGAAAGTACACATTCTAATAAGATAACTTGTTCCTTGTACCCCTCCATAGTTTTTCTTTTGCTTCCAAAAGACGGCCATCGATATAGGAGCTTAGCTAGCCACAACTCCATATAATTTTCCGTGAATGAAGGTACATCCGATATTTTTGGAATTTTTCTTAGCTGGGTTGCGATTTAATTTTGGTGTAATTACCACACCATGCAAGAGTTTGTTGTCATGTATCTTAATTTACCATATGGAGCTATTGTTCTGCTTGTGTATTCATGTAATAAAATACCATCGCCTTTGTCTCAAAAGTATGCATGTCTTCTGACATCTCCTGTGAAAAATCAATCTGCAGGGGTTGTTGAAGATGTCATTTAACCTAAAGCAATGGAGCTGGGTTCTTGGGTCATTCGCAATGCTTGCCTTGTTTTCCTTGTCCCGTGACGATCACGGTTCCGTGAGGACCCCCCCAGTAAGGTTCGTCCTCTATCCTTTCTCTTTCATTTTTCTTTGAATTCATGTACGATCATCATATTATAGATAAATTCCAATGCATAGTTAAGAGGTTAAAGAAATTCTCAAAAAAGAACAAAAATAATAGGTTACAGAAAGCTCTGTCTGCAAGAGAGAGCATGCATTGTCGTTTTAATGGTGATGACCTCTGAGTTGCTAACGTCTGCAAAAGATGGCCATTGAAATTTTTTCTAACGTCTCAAGTATTGTTTTTTCTTTTTTCTTTTTTCTTTAGCAAAAGTATTATTATATTATATTAAATGCTTTTAATATGTTGATTTCGCAAGATTTCCGTATTATTTTTCTTTTTCTGTGTTTTTTTTCTTTGTCGAGGACTTCAACAAGTCTTCATCAACGTATATACTTTCTTGCTCTCATTGGAGCACCTATCATGGTAACTGTAAAGACTTTTATGAGTCCTATGAATGAACACCCCCTCCCTTTTCAGATTAGTTGTCTTCGTCTGTCTCGTGAGTCACACCTTAAATATTTTCATTCACATCTATATAGTCTATACGATGTTTGTAGGCCCACCATGTTTTGCCTTTAACTTTCTTGCAGTCTTTACCAGAAGGTCACGGTTAGTACTAACGACTCACAAGACAACATATATGCTAATCATTAAAAAATTTAAATTAAATTAAATATAAAATAATGTATATATTTATACGTTGATCGAATAAACGATAGGGTAGCGATTTTCACACTTCTAATTCGGGTTACCGAGAATTCTTATGTATAACTGAATTAACAATTAATGAGAATTTTTAGTGAAATATATTTGGTGTTTGTTTAATTGCAGAAGAGAACTAAGGAGCGTTTCTAGACGAGATAATACGTACAATCAGATGCTATCGAAGACTGATAATCAGGTAATTTTATTGGTTATTCAAAGCTAATTTTCTTTTTTTCACATCTGAAATTTCTCAATATCTGCATGAAAGCTATCTATATTCTATATTGTCAAAACATCACGTGACTCGGAGGTGATTTCTTTTTAGGTGGTGCTTAATAATGGCCTTGTCCAACTCACTTTTTCTTATCCCGGAGGAGACGTCATTGGAATCAAGTACAAGGGAATTGATAACTTGCTTGACATCAAGAACCAGCCAAGCAATAGAGGGCAAGCACACAAATTCCTTCAAACTATTTTTTGAATAAAATTATTTGTGCTAGGGAAATTCATTATTATACTTAATATAGGGGCTTAAATTATGAAAACACCGTATATAAAATGGACTTTAGAAACACACTCAAAGCCCATTTACAACATAACAAAGAGACTTCAAACTTCCTATAAATTACAAAACTACTATTAGTTTCTTAAAACAAGCCCAACCCCAAAACCTCATTCAAAAAGCCCTCACTAGCCCTTTTTTTGGTTTTTTTAATGTTTGTTTATAGAAATTAAATGGTGTAGAGTTTATCTGTATCATTAGTGCTAAGAATAGGTATATGACTAAATATCTAACTGTTGACGAAGTATATAATCTAATTTGCAACTAAACCATACAGGTACTGGGATCTTGTCTGGAACAAGCCAGGAGAAAAAGGTGGTGTGGACAAGTAAGTCCTCTTGCTTCTTCCCTTTTATTCATTTCATACTATAAAATGTTACCACTTTTGACTAAAAATTGTGTACATGAATCACGTGCAGGCTACAAGGAACAAGATTTAAAGTTGTTAGAGAGACGTCAGATCAAATAGAGATTTCTTTTACTAAAACCTACAGTCGTTCCCTCGGTAACGCCTCAGTTCCCTTGAATGTTGACAAAAGGTATGTTCTTAAACTTTTTCAATTAGAAAATAACAAGTACAGACTTTATGTTGGAAATTCTCTCAAACTTTTACATTAAACTTTGCTACTTTCAGGTACATAATGCAGCGCGGTCGCTCTGGGTTTTATGCCTACTCCATTTTCGAGCGCCTCAAAGGGATGCCGGAGGTAGATATGGATCAAATTAGAATTGTTTACAAGCTTCAACAAGACAAGTAAGTGTAAAGGGCCAAAATTTATTGATTTATGCCCGGCGCATTGCGTTGGATTATAACAAAAAAAGTGACAACTTCACTAATAATTGTGTTTAATTGCAGATTTCGGTACATGGCTATATCTGACGACAGGAAAAGGGTCATGCCAACAGCCGATGACCGTGCAAATGGTCTGCCCCTTGCCTATCCCGAAGCTGTTCTTTTAACCAATCCCAGCAATCCTGACTTTAGAGGAGAGGTACTGGCTTATTATCTAATCCCAGCAATCCTGACTTTGAGTAAAAAGGGATTCTCAAAATTATTTTACTTGGGTATATGTATATTCGCTTTCTTTTTGGTCTCGTGACATAATAATTTATGATTTTGCAGGTGGATGACAAATACCAATACTCAAGTGAGGACAAAGATAACAAGGTCCATGGTTGGATTTGTAAAGACCCAGCTGTGGGCTTCTGGATCATCACACCCAGTGATGAGTTCCGTACCGCTGGGCCCTTCAAGCAGGACCTCACCTCCCATGTGGGCCCAACTGCCCTCTCTGTACGACCACCCATCTAATCTCTCTCCCCACCCATATGTATCCGTATCCATATTTATGAGTGACAAAAGCTAATTATTTATACATTTTGCAGATGTTTGTCAGTACCCATTATGCTGGGAAGGAAGTTGGAATGACATTTCAAGATGGTGAGGCATGGAGGAAAGTTTTTGGGCCAGTCTTTATCCATCTCAATTCAGCTCCAAGCTCAAATGAATATCTCACACTCTGGGAAAACGCTAAAGAGCAGGTATGTATAAATAATATTTCATCTTTAGGCAACATTTATGCTACTAATAATTTAAATTTATAATGACCCAAAAATTTTCTTAGTTGGTTGAAGAAATGCAAAGATGGCCATACAATTTCACTCAATCAAAAGACTTTCTCAGCTCTGATCAGCGTGGATCCGTTGCCGGTCAATTACTAGTTCGGGATCGGTACGTGTTAATTCCTTCCTTTTGTTTTTATTTTTGGTTCTGGAAGTGTAAATTTATGCATAAAATGATCAAATTGTTCTTGTTTTAGGTACAGGAATAAGAGGCTTATTTGGGCAAGCTCCGCTTATGTGGGATTGGCTGCACCTGGAAATGCAGGATCATGGCAAAAGGAAAGCAAGGTAATTTGTGACACAAAATCCCTTCGGTAAAGTTTTTGTTTTTCGGGTACTGTTTGTTTACCCGAAAACAAAAACATGTATGTCTAAGGTGATAACCGTACTTTTTTTTTCTTTTTTTTCTCCAGGGTTATCAGTTCTGGACTGAAGCCAACAAACAAGGTTATTTCCTCATTAAAGATGTTCGACCTGGGAACTATAGCTTGTATGCAACTGTTCCTGGCTTTATTGGGGATTACAAATATGAGGCTAATATTACAATTGAACCAGGTAAGTTATCTATGCACATGTTTCATTGCCTTAAATTGGAAAGAAAGAACGAACAAATATTTGTACCATGAAAACCAATTTTAACATTACTGAGTTTTAATTATACGCAGGAAAAGAAATTAATTTGGCTGATCTTACTTACGAACCTCCAAGAAATGGCCCAACCCTGTGGGAAATCGGCATCCCGGATCGATCAGCTGCTGAGTTCAACGTACCAGATCCGTCTCCAACCCTTATGAACCAATTGTACACCAATCACACAGACAAGTTAGTTCTCACATAAGCCCTCCTATTTCTTTTTAATTAGAGGGTTATGTTCTTTTGTGAGATAGTTTGACACACTGTTATCAAACTGTCAATTTGGATTGTACATTATAATTAATCTCGGGCAGTCAAACTGTCTAATAAAAGAACATTTCCTTATACTTCAAATAGAAACCAAGCTATTTGTTTATATGCTTAACACATTGCATTGCTTACAGGTTTAGGCAATACGGCTTGTGGGAACGATACTCAGATTTATACCCTAACCATGATCTCATCTACACCGTTGGTACTGACAATTACCCTGATGATTGGTTCTTCGCTCATGTGACCAGGTACTTGTTTTTCCTTAAACATAACAATGCCTCTGCTTTATTAAATTTGTAGGTCCTGTTTCTCAAAATCTAGCACTACTACAGGAACAAAGGAAATCAAACGTATGAACCAACCACATGGCAAATTCGATTTCAACTTAATAAGGGGGCGAATCCTGGAAATTATACACTGCAATTGGCATTGGCCTCAGCCACTAATGCAGAAGTGCAGGTATTGCTTGAATCCCAGAAAATGCTATACAAGGTGCAAGTGATATAGTGTTTAGTGTAGTTTTTGGCTAATTTTATGTTTGACATTGTGTTCTTAGGTTCGGGTTAACGATTGGAGCGCAAACCCACCTCATTTTACAACAGGGCTAATCGGGAAGGACAATGCCATAGCAAGACATGGAATTCATGGTTTGTACTGGTTGTTCAGTGTTGGTCTACGAAACGATCGGCTACAAGAAGGAAACAACACCATCTATCTTACTCAGTCAAGACACAAGACAACTTTCGACGGCATCATGTATGACTATCTGCGATTAGAAGGACCTCCTCAAGAGTGATGCATCGGTTATACTTCCAATAGACAGGTAGTGACATATAGAGGTTTCTTTCACAACAAGTTATACATTCATTTACCCTTATGTAGATACAGTGTAAACAGGCCTAAACTACAGCAACTAATCATACGAAAATCAATCCCATTCTTAATTTTTTTTTGTTTCTGTTTACAATAAGCTTAGAAACTAGGCAAAAGTCATTTCATTCCTTGTATATTTAATAAGGAATTCATGTTATTGATACTAATGTTGTGTATTTAATAAAAGGGTTATTTATGTCTCCGCTACTTTATTTCTTTCAAACATGACACTGCATAATAGTACCAAACATTCTTCTGTATACTCCAACTTTTCATTTGAACTTACTCGTCAGACAGGGAAAGCAACAAAACCAGAATGAAAGAAACAAAACAGAGAGTACAAAAAATAAGCTTTAAATCAATTCTCTGTTATTCATATTCAACCATCTGTTTGAAACAACTCCTGAAACTGATTATCATAGGTAAACAAATAGATTAAAGAAAGGTTACTTTACTAATCTCAATTTATCAGGTCCAGTTGTTAAAAAGAAATACTAACAGTCCTTACCTGCTAAATTATCCGGAACGGGACTTAATCTTAACATAATTATGGTTGGATATACATATTACTTGTCTTATAATTTTGGTATAATTTTGTTTTGGTCAGAAAAATGCCGGCCATCGAGAACGCACACCCTTTTGGCATTCCCATCTCTGTCTACTACATGCCTTTGAACCCAAATTTGTGGTTTCAGCCCTGTATCAACTCTGTCTACCAGCTTTTACTGCTTCAATGGTAGGATGAACTTGTATTCGAACGTCACGAAATAAAATTTCGAAGCACGCAAGGTAGCATTTCTCAAACTTTGGCGGATCAATTACAGTTTCCCTGCAGATATACGTACAAGCCAGATCGGCTGCATGGATTCTCACATAAGACAGATGAAATAAGTATTTTGGTAATTTTGCTTCGTCTCCAAGATAATAATGTTGAAGGGAAATGTGGAGAAGATTTTGGGGAAGTGTAGAAGGGGAGAAATGAGACGAAGCAGGAGGGAGAGATAGAAAAGAAGGTTCCTCAGCTTGTACTACAATTAGCTTGGGAAAAATGAGTACCATCATCAATGCCACAATTTTCCACATTGTGAAAACAAATTATATATATGTCTATGTCCTTTGTATAAAGTTTTCCTCACTCTGAAACTACGTTGTATTTTTTAAGGAAATGTTCTTGTCAAATTTATGTTATTATACTCGAAATTCTGTTGTGATCAAATACACATTCAGACAAAAATCAAGCTAATGAATTATTCATATTCGTAGTCTTAAACTATGGGGTGGACCACCTTGGTACTCATTGAAGGTTGTCTTGTCTTTCATGTGCATCACAAGCTTTTTCTTGGGATTTATCTGATCTTCCCGGCTTCCTTTTTTTTTTTTTTTTTTTTAATAATGTTTTTTTTTTGTGTGTGTTGATAAATTCTTATTTCTCATGAGAGGTTATGGTCTTTTTTGTTCCCCCTCACCCAACTATGTGTACCTCTTTATTTTATATTTAATAAATTTCTCACCTATTGTTAAGGTTATCTAAATAATAAAAAATTCAGTTTTGCAATATAATATCTTATGTTATAGTCTGTCC